>NW_020202835.1:0-1639 GCF_001531365.2 Cynara cardunculus var. scolymus
TTTGGTTATGTATTTTTAAAATATTGGTGGGTCTTTGTGGATTTTTCCAGGGAAAAGAAAAGGAAAATAATAAAAGAAATGAGGTCATTTTTGAAAAAGAGTAATGATGGTCTTTCTGAAAGTAGTGGCTTGTGTAAGGACTTGACTAATACCATCATAGTTTTTTCAAATCACATGTACTTTCAAGGACACTTGCATGCAGATGTGGCTGGTTTCCTATGATAAACCCATCGGTTACCTATGAAAAAGGGGGGAAAAGAAGACTTCACTTTTTAATTTACTATTCATCTTCTTCTCATTACTTCATGGCCAGGACGCGAAATAATCCAACCGGCCGACCACCACTTCGACCACCTACTCGCCGCCCATCTCGATGGACGACAACCGGCAAAACACCCTCAACCACTCCCGCTCCATCGATGCATCCCTCAACACCTCTCTCACCGGACCCCATATTGCGTTCGCTCCACCAGTGCGGGAACCAACCACCACCATCGCCGGTCAATCCTCCGCCGTTAGAGTTGATTACGACGAGTATCACGCCGTCGTTACCCTGGTATGTATCACTCCTACTCCTCCCCTATTTTCCACCATTTTCACCCCCTCCACCATTATACACGCTAACCTAACCACCGGCGCCAGTTCGTCTTCTATGCGACCGCCGGCCGCCGTGACCTTACTCACACCCACACCAACACCACGACCCCTTTTCCTAGCCCTAACCAATCCACCCTCTATCACACTCTCTCTAACCCCCTCCCACTACCGATTAACCAACCACCCACTTAACCGCCCCCTATTGCCCTTCCCTCCAAACCACTCGGCCCACCCACCATCCACGATTTTGACCTAAATACATTGGGGGAGGAGTTCATTTTCGATTTTGAAGCCACTACCTCTAATAATCCTAAAGATTTATTTCCCTTTTCTGTTCCTGAAGACTTACCACCACAACCCCCTGTGACTCAACCCGTGACTACACTTCCTAGTGAGGAACTCCCCGTCACTGCCCCCAGTGGGCAGACGGTGAGCACTGACGCATCCTCGGGAAGTATTTTGAGTTCCAGTTCCGAGTCTGCCATTCCTCAACCAGTAACCAAGCCCATTTCTGAGGATAGCGATTATGAAGATGAAATGGCACATGACTTGGCCAATGCTGCTGATTTGGCCAAAGAAGACGATGACCAGGAGGATCTTGTGGAGGAAATTCCAGAAGAAGAAGAGCAGGAGGATTTGGAAGAAGACATTCATGATGATGAAGATTTTGTGGTCGCCAAGCCCAAGCCTTCGAAAAAGAGGAAGGCAGCAGCACGGACACGACGACAGCCAGCACCAAACCCAAAGAAAGAAAAGGTGATGCCATATTGGGAAAGGTACGATCGGATCAAAAATAATAAAATTCTTTTAGAACGTGCCTTTGACCCCCGGTTGGTCAATGCTTTTATGGCCATGCGGCACCACTTGATGGCTTTGGGATGGGACAGGTTGGTGGTCGCCCCTGTGATAGCCAATGTTTCTTTAGTTACTGAATTTTACGCGGCTGTCGGCACCACCTCGAGCATTTCGGTACAAATTCGGGGTAAGAAAGTGGACTGGTCGGGGCCGAAACTAAATGCGGCCCTTGGACTCACCCCACCGC
>NW_020202835.1:1834-3176 GCF_001531365.2 Cynara cardunculus var. scolymus
ATCGGGGATGGTCACGAGACAACCGGCGACAGATGATTTTCGCCGCACATCTTAACACGGAAGCGGGTCTATGGTTTCAATTTCTCCGACACAATTTAATCCCAACTATGCACGATAGTACTATCTCAAGGGACAGGTGCATCCTTCTTTATTGTATAATGCGCGAATTACCCATCGACCTTGGCCCGATCATACACGCCTCAATCTTGACCGCCACGCAAAGGACAAATTCCCGACTGATCTTTCTGGCCTTAATCACCAAACTTTTGGCCAAGGCTTGGGTCCCGACTGATGATGCAGACTCTATTGTTGAAGGCTCTCCTTTGTTGGGTCAGAACACCATTGACCGCCGGCATAGGGCATCTCAGCCCTATGTACATTTCGAGCCTTCTATCCCGGTTGAGAGAACTATGGAAGAGCCCGTGGCGCCATCCACCATCCAACAAAATGCACCACCGGTTGTCCTTCCCGAGCCACATGATGCTGCAGTTTCTGAACCGCAGGTTGTTGTTGTTTCAGAGCCACCCGCTGCTGTCACCGAGCCGCCTGCCATGCCTGTCTCTGCGCCAGCTGCTGTCCCCATGACCGAACCGACTGCCGAGATCCCACGATGCGGAGATGATATGGCCAGCCCCTCCGATCCACCGCCGAGCAACCCTTTAGGCTCGAGGTACGGGTCGGCGACTTGGCTGTCCGTTTTGGCATTGCAATGGGAGGAAACAAATCAGAAATTGGAAGCGCTATTGTCAAAGGTTGGAGGTATTGAGGACCGAGTCTCCGAGTTGGAAAAGAAGAGTGCATGTTATTGGGCATACACTAGAGACTGGAACCGGGTGGAAAGACAACTCTATGGGCATCAGGATACTCTCTTGACAGCCCAACTTCCACGATTCCCGAGCGGTCTTTGCCCACCTCAGGTCCATTGCTTCCCACCATTGCAAGCCCACTTGCCGACGTCCGTTGTTGCTGCGCCCTTTGCTCCGGCTCCCCACATTCCTGCTGTTGCTACGTTGCCTACCACCACTGCGATCATTCATGCCGTTGCTGTTTCCGTTACTGCTCCCATTGTCCACAGCTCTGAGGCGGCAGATGCAGCCACTGTTTACCCACAGTGAGCAGTTTGACAGATATGGTTATTCCCAACTTTTGATCCAACCTCTTTAAACATTATTTTTGGATATATCTTTTGGGTACAGATACATTTTCATTCCGTCTTTTGTGTATGCTTTGCGGAATGTCATTTTCTTTTGTGTGGATATTTATGACATGGGTGTTGGATTTCATTTTGTTTTGTCTAGTTCCATTATTCATTTCAGGTACAAGCTCCTTGAATGATTTTTTC
>NW_020202835.1:5176-9003 GCF_001531365.2 Cynara cardunculus var. scolymus
AGTAAGTCCGGTCCCTGTGGAAACGATCTTGGTACTATACCACTTTATTAGTTGAAGCGATCTTAGTGTCGGCGTGTACTTGCACCGCCACTTTGGGGATTTTATGCCCACTGTGTGCACACTTATGATCCTAGCACATCAATGCTTCTGCCTCGTTCTTAGTCATCTAGAAGGACCGTCCCCGTGCCCCTCCTTGCCCTCCTCTATTCACAGTAGGCCTTCCTCGTGTACCCAACGGGTTACTCCCCATTGTTAACTGCGGAGTTCTTAACAAGGGACAATTCGGTCGAATATGATCCGGAGAATTGCAATTAAAACACCTTCGATTAGCTGGGAAATTTCTAGACAGATGACCTGCTTCGCTGCACTTATAACATTTCCTTGGATCCATCTTGCATTTTCCCTGGTGAACCTGTCGACACTATGAGCATATTTTCTCACCGATCTTCTGCTCAGATCTATTATCATACCTTACAATTTTCCGGTCCTCTAAAAGATGAAGACCCCTCCTATTTTCTCTTCTCTACAATCTTTCCTTCTGGCTATCGATTTTTATTTCGTTCAGTCACTTTATTTCGTTCAGTCACTTCATTCTGGCTTTCATTACTGAGAAAATACTGGTATGGTGATTCTAACGATCACCATAAATAATAACTATTCCTTGAACTGGCAGAACAATTCTGATCATTTTCTTATTACAATTAATACTAGCCTGATACCTTGCCAACCAGTCCATACCCACCACTACATCAAATTCCTTCATTGGCATGGGAAATAACCGGATCGGAATTTCACAGTCCCCAATAACAATAATACAGTTATTGAACACACTAGTTACAGTTTCCTGACTATTAGCAGTATCAATTACTAACTCATCATCAAGTAGCACAGAATTCAGACATGCAGTTTGAGCAAACAATGGTGACACAAACGAAAAGTTTGCACCAGAGTCAAATAACACCTTAGCATGTATTGAATTCAAAAGGAATGTACCTGTTACTACATCCGGTGATGTTTCTGCCTCGTTCTTAGTCATCTGGAAGGACCGTCCCCGCGCCCCTCCTTGCCCTCCTCTATTCACAGTAGGCCTTCCTCGTGTACCCGACGCGTTACTCCCCATTGTTAACTGCAGAGTTCTTAACAAGGGACAATTCGGTTGAATATGATCCAGAGAATTGCAATTAAAACACCTTCGATTAGCTGGGAAATTTCTAGACAGATGACCTGCTTCGCCGCACTTATAACATTTTCTTGGATCCATCTTGCATTCTCCCTGGTGAACCTGTCGACACTGTGAGCAGATTTTCTCACTGATCTTCTGCTCAGATCTATTATCATACCTTACAGTTTTCCGGTACTCTAAAAGATGAAGACCCCTCCTATTTTCTCTTCTCTACAATCTTTCCTTCTGGCTAACGATTTTTATTTCGTTCAGTCACTTCAGCCGCATCTACCATTAATGAAAAGGTATTGTGCTTCATGGCAATTACAAACTCTCTAATTGAGGATTTCAAACCCCAAATATACCTTTCTATCTTCCTAGATTCTGATGAAACATAGTGCTCAGCAAATCGAGAGTATTCAATGAATTTCTCGGTATAGTCTCGAACTGTTCCATTTCCTTGTTCTAGCTTTAGGAAATCTTCTTCCATTTGTCGTACAACTGTCTTAGGGAAAAATTGTTCTTTAAATCGATTCACAAATTTTACCCAGGATAAAGTTTCTAAAACATCCGTCCTGGCTAATGATTCAACTTCCCACCAGAACAAAGCATTTGACCTTAATACAGAAACAGCAAATCGAACTTTATCTGTTTCCGGACACCGAATGGTGTTGAACATTGATTCCATATCTTTAATCCAGCACACAACTTTTACTGGATCTCTTTCTCCAGAAAATGTTGGTGGCTTGCATGCCAAAAACATTTTAATATCCCCTTCCTTGTTGTGAGTAACTAGCATCGAGGGATGAACTTCAATTCTTTCTGTCTCTACCCTTGCTGGAATTGCCATAATAGAAGTCAAAGTTTCTCGCAACTTCCCCATTTCTTCAGCCAACATGTCCCTGGTTACATATTCAGGGTGTGGCACTGATCTTTCCTGAACATTCCCAGAGTGGGATTCTTCGTGTTCAGAATGTACTTCAGTCCGACCCCTTCCATGAGACTGACTTCTTCCTCTGCCTCGTTCCCTTGTTCTTTCCCCGTCCTCTATTTCCAGACATGCTAGTCAGAAGATTAACAGGCGATTCTTCCCTTTCCTCAGATTCTGGATGAGCCATTCTTTCAAATCTTCGGGTTCGGCTAGACATCTGCAGGTTTTTATGTTAATAATCACATATTCACATTCCTAAATATAATGAAGTATTCAAGTTCAAATGTGTACCTGTAAATTCATAATTACACTGGCCAGATCTAATTAAAATTTACCTTACACACTGTTCTTTCAACCCATCATATTTATTTCCAATGGAGCTAACTATGTCCGGGACTCTTAACATGCAATATAATAGTTTAAGTCTAGGTATCATCCTGTTAAATACCTAAATCCCTTAAACTCAGGCTCTGATACGACTTTCTGTAACCCCCCAACCATAAAATGCATGTAACACATATTTCATACAAAAGAAATACATGATATTATCCCATTCAGGTCCCTTACTACAATAATTTATTATAACCAAATACAAGGTCCAAAAATTCAAATACATTTCTTGTACTAATCAATCAAAACTATACATCAAGACAGATCTAGAAATGCGTATAGGAAAAATATCAAATTTTCCCTTTTCCCTTACCGTCCGAACCTCCTGCAATACATAGTTAAAAATCACAAAACGAGGGTTAGACCGAAAGGTCTACTGAGATACCTTATTATGATATTGCAAGGTGCAAATCACCAAAACCTTTTTGAAAAACAACTATTCATATATATAACAAATATATGAACGAATAGGAACAAAATACTAAATCCTTTCCACTTTTCAAGTTAAGCATTTGGCTAATCAAATATCATACATTTGAACCAGCTAGGTTCCATATAATACCACTTTTTAAACCTTTTTCTAATCAACAAGGTTTATATAAATTTTCAGGCCAAACCTGATGTTTTCTCCTCAATAACATACAGACTATGATTTTCAATAAGAAAAGGTATTGTGGTTCATGGCATTGGAAACAACTTTGCCTTATCTGAGTCAAGAAAACCGTTAAGTAATGTAGCGCTAGTTGGTCTGTCAAGAAGTTCGAGCAAGCCTAGGAAGCCTCTAAAGGAAACATTCGGATATTCGTCAAACTAGTGAGTTCTTACGGCCCCACTTTTACTTCTTTTGTATATTTTATGGGGGAAAAGCATGAGATTGAGCAAACTTTGCATGTTATGATATATGAAATTTTGGACAAAAGAACTGTTTAGTCGATGCTTGCTCAAAACGTTTGGACTAAGGAACTGCTTAGTCAAGCTCTGTTGAAACCTCTTGACTAAGGAACTGCTTAGTCGGGTTTGTTATGTTTTGTTTTGACAACTGATATTGCACTTAGAATAAATGCTAAATTGATGTGCTTGGGAGTATATGTTTCCAAATAAAAGTCTTTGTCCGTAAACGCTACTTGTTAACTCGAGTACATTCTCGGGCCGTGKTATTGTGGATAGCCGCTATTGTGATGACAGTCCCACCCAGAAAGGGGTGCACAATTACCTACGTTTTCTAGTCTAATCATGTGGAATTTGGACCACCGCTGAATTAGTACTCTATCGAACTGTGGCACCTAAGTAGTGAACGGGCTACTTCTGGTTGTTCGAAACTTAATGGGGCAAGTTGGTAAGGTA
>NW_020202835.1:10538-12006 GCF_001531365.2 Cynara cardunculus var. scolymus
TTCTATTCTATCACTAAGTTCTTGCTAGAGGATGCACTTTAGTAACTAAGATTGTTCATGTCACAGATCTCTACGATGTCTTCTGATCCGAGTGAATACTACGCTGATGAATTCGGTTATGTAGTTGGTCGCTCTGGAAGGAACTCAACCTACAACGAAGAAATTGACCCGTACATGCAAGACACAGCATCAAGTGACACAGCGGCCACGCCCCAAGTATCTAACCTACCCCCAATGGAGTCGGTACCTGATGTTTAGCCACGAACCCATTATGGCCCAAGAATCAGAGTCACGCCCAGAAAGAGTGTCCCACTACCGCAGTGGGTGACGTTCGAGAACTCTTATAGGGTGGTAGGGGAGTCATCCCGACCCCATGTAGGGAGTAGAATGACTCAAATCATGACCGGGATACCTGCGTCTCACCCTCAAGGGATGAACCCAACTGAAAGAGAGTGGATGAGGAGGATTGCAGCTGACACGTAAGTACATCAGACTCGGCTAGGATAYCATCATCACATCCTCAACAACCTGTCCGATGTGATAGAAGCGCACCACCAGAGCATAATAAGGAACAGAGAGAGTGCTATTGCCGCCAGGCGGGAAATTAGGAGGTTGAATAAATGGTTGATGGTTTGTGGAATGATGATGTTGGCATTGGGAATAGCCATAGGGTGGATGTTGTTCTAGAAGGAAAATTAAGAGTAGGATACTCACTTTTTTGTTCCGTTACTAGCAGACCCTATTTTGTACTTGCCATCAAATATCAATGCATGAACACCTTTTGAAGAATGCTTATTATGTCAATTTATTGTCCGAATGAGTTTATTCTATTTTGGTTTTGGTAATGCCTGATCATCCTCCATGCGAAAAACACTTTTGGGTACCATAGAAATATCTRGGAAGCTATAACACTTGTTTTGCCATCAAACTTATGAAAACCATTCTAAATAGGATCCAAGGAAATGCCGCCAAGAAGGGAGAACCCCGATATAGCACAACTCGTGACAGATCAACTTAATGCCGCACTTCCCAATATAGTCAGCCAAGTGGCTGCTGGTCCGAATGCCAACCAACCCTCAAACTCTGAGTCTAGGCCTCCGTGAGAATGCACTTACAAGACTTTCTGAGCTTGCAACCCCAAAGAATTCAATGGAACCAAAGGAGCAATAGGATTACTATCATGGCTCGAGAGCATGGAGTCCGTTCTTCACATTAGCAAATGTACCGAAGGAAATAAGGTAGAGTATGCGGCATGCCTATTATAAGGAAGTGCGCTCACTTGGTGGAACACTTTAGTACAAACCAGAGGCCGAGAAGCTGCTAACCAACTTTCCTGGGAAGAATATAAGAAATTGCTAAAGGACGAATACTGCCCGAGGAGTGAACTCCAAAAGTTGGAAATGGAATTATGGAATCTCGAAATGAAAGGAGACAATATTTCTGCATACACAACGAGATTTCATGAATT
>NW_020202835.1:12161-13848 GCF_001531365.2 Cynara cardunculus var. scolymus
GATTTCATGAATTGGCAAACCTGGTGCCGCATCTTGTGACACCAGAGGAAGTTCGAATAGAAAGGTATATTTGGGGATTATCGGCAGAAATTAGGGGAAACATAACCTCGGCCAACCCAAAGACTCTTCAGGAGGCGATAGAAATTGCCACAAAGCTCATGAATAATGCCATGAGATCCGAAGGGTTTGCCAAAGGAAAACGAAAGTTGGAGGAGCATGGGGATTGAAGAATTGGAAGGAGATTCGACAGAAGCAGAAGAGTAACAAGGAATTTTGGAGCTCAAACACAGGTGGTGGGACAGGACGATGCAGTTAGATGCAATAAGTGCAAATTTCCTCATCGAGGGAATTGCATCATCTGCCAAAGGTGTCGTCTAGGGGGCCACATGGCAAAGGACTGCCAGAAACGTCTATGTTTCCATTGTGGAAGTCCAGACCATATAAGGAATGTTTGCCCAAAAAGGAAAGCAGGGGCAAATGCAAACCAGATCCGGCAGGACAGTTCAGGCAACCCAGGAAGTCAGGATCGAAGCAGAGCATTTGAATTGGGAGCCAGGGAAGCGAGAGAGGATCCCAACGTGGTTTCAGGTATGTTTCCTCTGAATAATGAATTTACATCAGTTTTATTTGACTTTGGGGCGGACAGAAGTTTTGTGTCACTAAACTTTAAACAGAGAATTAACTTAAAGCCCCAGAAACGGAAAGAGGCCTTTGTAGTCGAGTTTGCCAATGGTCAAGAACTCAAAGCTAGAAATGTAATTTTGAATTGCACTCTGAACTTAGCCAATAAGGACTTTAGAATAGACCTTATACCGATCGAACTAGGAAGTTTCGACGTAATTGTAGGTATGTACTGGCTATCCAAAAACCAAGCTAAGATTGTTTGTTCAGAAAAGCTCATCCGAATTCCTCAAGAAGGAATGGAACCAATTGTGATCCAGAGAGATAGATTAGATCGAATGGTTAAGCTGGTATCCTGCATGAAGATGCAGAAGTATCTGAAGAAGAATTACACTGCGTACCTGGCCCATGTGAATGACGGAAGGATCAAGGAGAATAGGATTGAGGATTTACCTGTAGTTCGAGAGTTTTCCGATGTTTTCCCCAAAGATTTACCAGGTCTGCCCCCACAAAGACAAGTCGAGTTCGGTATCGACTTAATTCCTGGAGCTGCCCCAGTGGCAAGGGCACCATACCGCTTGGCATTGTCGGAAATGCAAGAGATGTCTACCTAACTTCAGGAGCTGCTAGACAGAGGATTCATAAGACCAAGTTACTCACCTTGGGGTGCACCAGTACTATTCGTCAAAATGAAAGATGGGTTAATGCGAATGTGCATTGATTATAGGGAGCTCAATAAGTTGACCGTCAAGAATAGATACCCTCTCCCTAGGATCGATGACCTGTTTGATCAATTACAAGGGGCAGCTTATTTTTCCAAGATTGATCTGCGATCCGGATATCACCAAGTGAGGATTCGGGAAGAGGACATTCCCAAAACAGCCTTCAGGACCCGATACGGCCATTATGAATTTGTGGTTATGCCATTCGGACTAACCAATGCACCAGCTGTCTTCATGGATCTGATGAATATAGTTTGTAGACCGTACCAGGATAAATTTGTAATCGTCTTCATAGACGACATATTAATTTATTCAAGAAGCCGAGACGACCATGAGCGACATCT
>NW_020202835.1:14666-16628 GCF_001531365.2 Cynara cardunculus var. scolymus
GAATACCAGTTTAAAGGCCCAAATCTTAGAGGATCAAAAGGAAGCTTTGAGGAAGGAGAATTTGAAGAATGAGATTCTGCACGGCATAGAGTCCAAATTTCAGATAAGGACTGACGGGGTGTATTATTTAGGAAATAGAGTTTGGATACCTAAGATTGGCAACCTTAGATCAATCATTTTGGACGAAACCCATCGATCAAAATACTCGATTCACCCGGGAGCAGATAAGATGTATAGGGATTTAAGAGCTTATTATTGGTGGCCTGGAATGAAGAAAGACATTGCACTATATGTAAATAAGTGCTTAACTTGTGCAATAGTCAAGGCTGAACACCAAAAACCTTCTGGTCTGCTCCAACAGCCCGAAATTCCTCAATGGAAATGGGAACTAATATCGATGGACTTCATAACTAAGTTACCCCGATCAGGAAAAGGGCAAGATGCTATCTGGGTGATTGTAGATCGATTGACAAAATCTGCTCATTTCTTGCCAATCCGAGAAGATTATAAGATGGAGAAGTTAGCTCAGATATATATAAACGAAATCGTCGCTAGGCATGGGGTGCCTGTTTCCATTCTATCAGATAGGGACAACCGTTTTACGTCAATGTTTTGGCAGTCGCTTCAGCAAGAGATGGGTACTCGTCTAGACCTAAGCACTTCTTATCACCCCCAGACTGATGGACAAACCGAAAGAACTATCCAGACCCTGGAAGACATGTTGCGCGCCTGTGTTATAGATTTTGGTGGAAGCTGGGACACGCATCTTTCATTAGTGGAATTTGCCTACAACAACAGCTACCATACCAGCATCTAGTGTGCGCCTTATGAAGCTTTGTATGGGCGCAAGTGCAGATCTCCACTGTGTTGGTCAGAAATTGGCGATAGGCAACTAACTAGACCTGACGTTATCCAAGAAACTACCGATAAGATTATGGTAATCAGAAATCGACTGAGAACTGCAAGGGATCGTCAGAAAAGCTATGCCGACAATCGGAGGAGACCATTAGAGTTCCAAAACGGAGATAAAGTTTTTATAAAAGTCTCACCGTGGAAAGGAGTGATGCTCTTTGGGAAGAGAGGCAAGTTGGGTCCTCGTTATATTGGTCCTTTCGAAATAGCAGAAAGGATTGGGCCAGTGGCATACAAGCTAAATTTGCCCTCGGAGTTAAGCGCTATCCATAATACATTCCATGTATCGAATCTTAAAAGACGCTTATCAGACGAAACTCAAGTGGTGCCACTGGGGGACGTGCAAATTAGTGATCAACTGCATTTTATGGAAAAACCCCTAGAAATCATGGATAGAGAAGTTAAGCAGTTGAGGCATAACAGGATCCCTATAGTAAAAGTTCATTGGAACTCCGAGCATGGACCAAATAGTCTTGAAATGTTTCATAAAAATAAAGTTGATATTTAAGTCCAATCTTTTTATATTAAGCTGCCAATTAATTTTAAAAGAGTGGAGTATTAGAATCTTTTGTCAAATTGTTTTGTTTATTTAAAATTATTGGGGTCTAGCATTTAGAAAATTAAAGCATCTTGGGCTTGGGCCTTTAAAGGCCAGCCCATTCCTTCTCTAGAAGCCTCATATAAATACCCCTATCCTTTTTAAAATTCCTCATTCTCCAAAACTCCAGCTATTCCATTCTCTCTATCTCTCTTTAACTCTGTAACCTTCCAACCAATTCTAATCCTCCTTGCAAACATCAAGAAATTTGCGGTTCTTGAGACTCGTTCGTATCAACCTGTCAAGAAAAGGTATATCTTAAAGCTGTTCTATTTTCTTTTAGATATCTGAAAGTCTTTATCCTTCTCTCTACTTAATTCTTTAAGTAAAATTTTGGGATTTGAAGAGGWGAGATTATTCATCCAAGACCTGCATGTGTCTTCATTGGGATAATAATCTATGACCCATGTTCTTTAATCTCTAAGAAAGAAGGAGAAAATCCTTGCATGTGA
>NW_020202835.1:17401-24248 GCF_001531365.2 Cynara cardunculus var. scolymus
TAAACGCTACTTGTTAACTCGGGTACATTCCCGGGCCGTGGTATTGTGGATAGTCGCTATTGTGTTGACAGTCCCACCCAGGAAGGGGTGCACAATTACCTACGTTTTCTAATCTAATCATGTGGAATTTGGACCACCGCTGAATTAGTACTCTATCGAACTGTGGGACCTAAGTAGTGAACGGGCTACTTCTGGTTGTTCGAAACTTAATGGGGGAAGTTGGTCAGGTAAGGCTCAGTAGCGTCTCAAGTTTTACATCATGAGAGATTTACATTTATTAAGTGCAAAGAGTTCGCATAAGTTCACTACTACTTGGTTTATGCATTGAAATGTTTTATGCATATGAAAATCCGTGAACTCACCAACTCTTTGTAGTTGACTTTGTTTTATTCCATGCTTTTCAGGTTCTAAGTAAAGTTATTTGGATTTTGGGAGCATACTTGAGCATGGATCGATTAAGTCAAGATTTTGAAGTGTTTTGAGAACGTTGTGTAAAATTCTAATTTTAGTTGTGTCGATGAACTACTTCGTTTTTGGAAACAACTTGGTATGGTGTTATTTATAAACTGTTGCTATGACTCGCTTGCCAGTTACATCTCGTGTTTCYGCTTTAGCGGGGTGTGACAAGTTCGCTGCAAAGGCTGATAAAGCTGTCTTCGTAGGCTATTCAAAAACATCTGTTGCATATAGGGTCTACAATAAAAGGACTAAAATCATCAATGAGAGCGTGAACATGTCATTTGATAAAGTTATTGACGTGGCTTCTGAACAACACAGTTGAGGACCCGTGCTGATAATTAATACTACGTGGAAAGCAGATAAACCTGAATCTTCGAAAACTGATAATTCTGATTTAGACTCTTTGTTTGAAAACTTTTATGACGTATATTTTGAAAATAAATCTAATCAGTCCAATGATTTGTCTATGACTATACAAGACGAACAACAGTTATCTGGTCCATCTCCTGATGTTATAGTAACTGAAACTTAAGAAGAAACTGAAGAAGTCGATGAAGAAATTGAGATGGAAACTCCTGACGATCCAGTTCAACATGAAGACGGTGTAAATACTGACGTGCCAGAGGTGTCGGTCGTTGAAGATGAAAATACCTTACCTCAGTCAGATATTCAGCCTACCTCAGTTCCAAATATTGAGCCTTCACCTGAACCTGTTCCGTTAACTCCCCAAATGCTTACACTGATCAAAACTCAGATCAATATTCCTCTACCTCAGAGCAAAAAGTGGACCAGGAATCATCCAATAGATCATATTATTGGTGATCCATTAGCACCTATTCGTACTCAGTCTGCTACAACTAATAAGTTTCTATACTCCATGTTTCTGAGTAACATTGAGCCAACTAAGGTATCTGAAGCCTTAGTTGATCCAGATTGGATACTCGCGATGCAAGAGGAGTTGAACCAGTTTGAAGCACTAAAAGTCTTGAGATTGGTACCTCGTCCCAATAATAAGACGATTATCGGTACAAAATGGGTTTTCAAGAATAAAAAGGATGAAGACGGTGTTGTTGTTAGAAATAAGGCCCGGCTCATCGCTAAAGGATACAATCAACAAGTAGGTGTTGACTACGACGAAACCTTTGCCCCGGTAGCAAGGATCGAAGCTATAAGGATGTTTCTGGCGTACGCTACACACAAGAACTTCATGGTGTATCAGATGAACGTCAGGAAAGCATTCCTTTACGGTCTTCTCAAAGAAGATGTCTATGTTGCTGAACTGGAGGGTTTTGTGGATCAATCAAAGCCAGATCATGTTTACATCCTCGACAGAGCCCTATATGGTCTTAAACAAGCACCGCGAGCCTGGTATAACATATTATCAGAATTTCGGGTAAAGTTAGGCTTCTCGAAAGGTAATATTGATACGAACCTCTTTATTAAAAAGAAGAAGTTGGATATTATTTTTATACAAATTTATGTAGACGGCATAATATTTGGATCTACGAACCCAAAATACTGCAAAAACTTTTCTGTCTTAATGGTTTCACGTTTTAAATTGAGTATGATGGGTGAGATGAACTTATTTTTTGGTCTTCAAGTAAAACAATTATCTTCATGAATTTTTATCTGTCAAACAAAATATATTTTTGATATCCTGAAGAAATTTAATTTGGAAAACTGTTCATCTATCAAAACACCTATGGCTCATGAAACGAAAATACATGTTGATCCATCTGGAAATGCTGTAGATCAGAAAACATATCGAGGCATGATTGGTTCTTTAATGTATTTGAAGTCTTGTAGACCGGATATTATGTTTTCAACACATCTTTGTGCCAGATATCAAGCTAATCCAAAGGAGTCCCATTTAAGTGTCGTTAAGCGTATTTTTCGTTATCTAAAAGGGACTGCTAATCTTGGACTCTGGTATCCCAAGGGTACTAGTTTTGAACTAACAGCTTACTTAGATGCAGACTACGCAGGTTGTATGTTGGACAGGAAGAGTACTTCGGGCCATCTACAATTTTTGGGAGACAAATTAGTCAGCTGGGCATCAAAGAAACAGAACTGCATATCCATATCTATCATAGACATCATCAAGGCTCTCTCCATCTTTAGCCTTGAACTCTTCATACGCAGATATGCAATTAGTAATCTTCAACTGAGTTCCCACTTTGGAACCCATTATCATCTTTTCAATTTGAACCCACATGCTGTGACCAGATGATTTATGGCTGTAAATACTTGTGTAGATATCGTTGGTCAGTGCTTGCATCATGTATGATTTGCATAGTACATCAGTATGGGCTCTCTCCTTCTCTTCCGCAATGTATTTGTAATTTTCTTTTATTATTGTTCGTGCTGGTATGCCATCTTCAGGAACAACAGTTGTCTCTCTGTAGAACACATCAAGTCCTTCCATCAACGATTCCATAATCAGATCACCTTATTTCATTCTCTCAATGAAGTTGAGGAATCTATCCCTCCATTGGTTATAGTCCCCTCTAAACAGCACAGATGGCTTGGTGTCTGTACCAATAGCCATTGCTTCTCTTTAACTCATTTTCTCAGTTATGTATGATATAGGATCAACTGCAGTTCAAAATTTGTATTAAAGGATTAGGATTCAAACAATATATCAATTAAATCTCAAACAAAAATTTGCACACATTCAAGACTTAGAAAATATAAGCACACAAACTTATCCGGATTAGAAATCCGGTCAAGCTTATCCGGATTAGAAGTCCGAACAAAGAAGATAAACTTGAATTTCCAACTAAAACAAGTTATCCGGATTAGATATCCGAACAACAAAGAATTTTAAATCGCATAAGGAACAACAAATCCGGTGAATTCTAACACTTAGTCAAATTTGCAAAATGAAATATGGACGTAAAAAGTCAACAAGTCAAGTCAACTAAGTCAACCAAGTCAAATACGATCAAGTCCGCTTAAATTCAAATCGCTCAAATAGTTAGAGATTAAACCGCTCACAAATGAAAGTCAATATCCGTTCAATAATCCGATCAAGAAGTCAAAGTCAAAATACGGTCAACAAACACTTAAATCACATATAACAGATCAATTAAATCGCTCAAACTAAATTGCACAATACTAATATCGCACAAGTAAAACGATAAGGAAACGACCGGATTACAAATAAATCGCCCACCAAAGAGACTAAATCGCTCACTAAACCGCTTAAGAAGCAACTGGATTATCTATAAATCATACAACACATCAACGATTTATCATACGGATTAAACTAAATCGGTCACTAAATCGAACAAGTATCAAGCGATTTACCTCTAAATCATGCAAAGCTTACCCGGTTTAACCTAAATCATACAGCCAATTCATCCTCGAGATGAAGATTAAGAGTATGAGTAAAGAGAATTTTCACCAACTTTGATTGTATTTCTTGAGAGAGAAAATTACAGCACTAATCAGATTGATTACAGAAAAGTTAATGACAATTACAAGACTAATCACTATTTATACTAAGAAAAGCATTAAACCTAACTATTACAAAGCATAATAAAGGAGAACTTGAATACAATCTTTAACGCACATACTTGAACCCAACATCTATACATAATATTTTTTAGTGATTCCACTTGGGTTGTAAACTTAACTCATTAATCCAACTTCCAGAAGAAGAATTATACATTTTTATTTATTTTTGAGAGAGTTCTGTTACTTTGAACAAGCATGTACGTTTCTGTCGAACAACATCATTTTGCACCAGAGTTTTATATCAAGCATTTTGAATGCTCAAAACTCAATATTTTTGAGTGAAACCAAAAACAGTAGAACAATAACTCACCAAAGTAAACTCCAGAAGAAAAATCAAATATTTTGGATGAGTTTTGAAAGAGTTATGTATGTTAAAAGTAGGATTTACCTACTGTTGAAAATATTGTTGCATACTTAACTTGTTCTAAATGATTGGAGGGTCAAAACTCCTTCTTTTTACACAATTCCAGTTGGAAAAGAGCCATAACTCATCAAAGTACATTTTAAGAGAAAAATCAGAGCATTTGGACTTTTATTTTGGAACATACGGATGACACAATTGCTAGTAATAATCCGTCAGTTCAAATATGCTACCATTAATGGTTAAATTCCACATGCAATGTGGTTTCATCCCATTTTCTTGAGTTCTAAGTTTGTAGATCATATATTATCATCATTTTGAGGACATTACATGTCTTTGATGTATAATCTCCCATTTTAGATTATCCAGAGAATTTTGAACTCAAAAAGAAGAAAGAATGTGTAGAAAATGAGAATTCATGTTGAAAAATACAAAGATAATGTAACTAATCTATTACCTTTTGCTTGCTACTACTTGAAGACTTGAATGTTCTTCAAGAATTATGGAATTTAAGAGTGTTTGAAGGGTGGATTCGGCTGGAGTGGATAGTTTTAGAGGGAGAGTCTAGTGAGAGAAGAGAGTAATGCAAATGAAGGTGAAAATAAGAGATTTCAAAAGAAGTGGGGTTTTTATATGTGGACTTAATGAGAATAAAGGGGTCGGCGCTTTTAAGGCCCAATCCAACTCATATTTTTTTTTAAATAAAGCCCATTTAAATGTTAGCACAATTTGTCAAATACTGATAAAAATATCAGTATTAGATCAAAATTCCAAATTTTTTTAAAATTATTTGGACATTCAAATGAGACTTTTATATTTTTAATTTGGATTTTATAATATCAACTTTATTATGTTTGGAGAATTTTTAATGTATTTGGTATTACATAAGTTAACTTTAGCAGTTACCCGTCGAAACAGGGTTTTCTGAACTATAATTTAGGAACTAAGCCAGATGAATTCTAATCAACATGATAAAGATAAAGTCAAATTATATCTTATGTAATGCCAATGAGTTTTTATGGATTAAAGTTGATACTTATATCATTTGTTCTAAAAATGGTCCAATATTTATACATTTTAAGATTAAAGTCTTTTGCACATAAAGTTACCACTTGGACATAATGTAAATTCTGTTTCTGGAATTTTGGTCTCACAAATCACTGTCAAAAGGAACCTTCCATAAGTCATTTTGTGTCCAAATTTTTATACCATAAATGTTACTGTGTTAGACAATTTCTGTCCAAATTCCACATATTTTGGAAGTGTTTTAGTT
The DNA here is from genome assembly GCF_001531365.2 of Cynara cardunculus var. scolymus. Classification (NCBI taxonomy): domain Eukaryota; kingdom Viridiplantae; phylum Streptophyta; class Magnoliopsida; order Asterales; family Asteraceae; genus Cynara; species Cynara cardunculus. The sequence continues at coordinate 23,014 of NW_020202835.1, forward strand.
ATTCAAATGTTCAACTCATATTCACGTGTCAAAGCAATCTGGACAGATTGCATTCTGTCAAATCTGTGCTCAAATGGAAGATATATTGAAAAGCCCAAAATCATACAAAGTTCAGAATTAATCTTCAAGATGAAGATTAAGAGTATGAGTAGAGAGAATTTTCACCAACTTTGATTGTATTCCTTGAGAGTGAAAATTAAAGCACTAATCAGATTGATTACAGAAAAGTTAATGACAATTACAAGACTAATCACTATTTATACTAAGAAAAGCATTAAATCTAACTATTACAAAGCATAATAAAGGAGAACTTGAATACAATCTTTAATGCACATATTTGAACCCAACATTCGCCCCCTTTGGATTCAAGTTCGAACTCTCGTAAATCTTGTCTTTCTGAGTCCAAGAAGTGTTTCCAGCCTCCTTAACGCATACTGATATTGCAATTTTTCTTCAAATTGAAGGCATTAATCAACAAGTACCTTTCCTTCGGACTCATCCTCTCCGACTCCGCAGCTTTATCATTATTAACTCTCCTCGTATCTAGCGCCTGTCTCACCATTCGAATAGTCCCATTAGAGAATTTGTTCAGCTCACTGAACCTCATAAACTTCTTTATCCGACCCTCAGCATCGTATATCACCCCAAACTCCGGTCGACAAGAATCATGTAAAGAGGATATTCTTCAATGTCTTCCAACTCTTGATTAGGTCTCTTCAAATTAATAATTCTCTTACTATCTTCAAGTCCCATTTGGACATCAGTAATGTTAGCTCTCATTTCATTTAATGTAAAAGTATGGAAAAAGTAAATACTGCAAGTGTTGACTGTTAGGATCGATTAACTCAGATTCTTGGTAAAGATTACTTACTTGAATGATCTGTTTAATAGTGAGAATGCAGCGGAAATAATATTAATCAACCAACGTAAAGATCAATAAACAACACAGGGAAGACGATTGAAGAACACAAGAGAAGGCTTTAAATGATTTTCAATAGATAAAAATATTGACAATTACAATACTGGAAGCACACTGAAATACAAGGGCCTACGCTGCTATTTATACAAGCAAGTAACCGTTTCCTGACACGACCTAAAAGTAAATTAACCTAAGTCGTTCGATCAAAACAGATTACAGACAAGAACACGTGATAAGCACGAGCAGCTAATAAACCTACGTAAAATAGCTAAAGAAGATCTATACAGAAGACATGCTGCAGAACCTCTGTGAGACA
>NW_020202835.1:26078-27688 GCF_001531365.2 Cynara cardunculus var. scolymus
GCCTTGTACATCTTTTCAATTACCTTCTCCGCACCCGCAGAGGCGTTCATCACATCAAGCCCTGTAGCCCACCTGAGTTTGGAGACGGTTGATAGAACTTCTGCACGAAGGAGCTCACCTTCCTTGGCAAGCTTGGTCAAACCTTCTACGATTTTTTCGTTAGAAGAGAGAATCTCCATCTTCARAAATGTGAGTTGGCTGATCATAGAGTCCGCTAGCGCATCTACCATGGCGTCCAGTTCTCTGCGAGTGGCCAAGTGGTTGATGTTGGCACTTGAGGACTTGGACTGAATGCCATAGGTGACCGCAGATGAAAACATTTCCTTGATCTCGTCACGGAAAGAGGAATAGTCTGTGTAGCCTGCTGTGACGAAATCGCCTGCAAACTTTGCTGCCATTTCTGAAAGTTGTTTCTTTAGAGTTTGGACAGAGGAGGGGTTTAGAGATATTGCTTGGAAGGCCTCTGTCAGATCGTCCTTCTTGATGGTAGAGCTCTGAAGCGTCGCCAAAGAATGCTTTAACTCTGTGGTGGTGGCGGAAAGCTCCTTTAGAGCCTTTGTAATCGGTGTAAGATCCTGAGGCTATTGCTGGGAGATGAACAAGCTTTTCAACTCGTCCATCTTTGTGAACAACTCTGTGGCAAAGGCGTTAAGCTCCCTCTTTGGTACAAAGTTGCTCTGGGAACTCGGACCACCAACACATGGTGACCCTTCTGCCTCGGAGCGTGAGGCGCCCTCAGTGGCTGGCATATCGTAGCCTGCTCGGGGACTTCCACCATATCCACGAACATCTCCTTGAGGAGAGACTAATGGTGTTCTGTAGATTTCATGCCCGGTAGGTTCAGAGCCTAACCTGGCAGAAGTATCTAGTGGAGATGATGAACGTTCTAGATCCATCATGTCTGTGACCCTTACCTGTGCCTCTGAAGCACGTTCTGGCTGATCTCGCTCATGTGTAGAGGCAACACATGCCTCTTTGGGTTCTGTCRAGTCCTTGGGCGAATGGACTCTTATATTAAAACCTTCATCCTTTTGAGAGGATGGAGGAGTTGTATGTGGATGCCCGGGAGTGCGTTCCACAGAGGATGAAAAAGTATCCTCTGCGGCGGTTGGATGGGTTGGGATCTGCTTGTGCGAGCCTGTGTCAATAGAGGGTCCCTCTAGAACAGGGCCTCTAGAATCDTGGAATGCACTGGGAGTTTGGCTTGGATGTGTGCCATGGGCATCTTTTTCTCSMTCGCCTAAGTCTTCTATCTCTTCTTCTTCTTCGTCATCTATGATGACCTCTGTCCCCAACTGAGATGGATCGGTTGGTGCTCTGAACTCCTTCTAGATATTCGACAGAACATCCTAAATTTGTTCTGTTGGGGAAACTTCGATATTTATCTTACGCAACCTTCTGTGCTTTGGAGTTGCTGCAGCTGCTGTGGGGCTTTCTTCTGCTATAGCCTCTGTGACCACAAGTTCTGTGATCACAGGCTCTTTTGGTTCAGCCTTCTTTGTTTTTCTCTTTTTAGGCTTTGGCAGAGCTGCAGTTGGGCCCTCTTCCTCTGCGGGCCTCTTTTTCGCCTTCGACTTCTTCATAGAAGAGTCGGTACCCTTCTGTGTCTT
>NW_020202836.1:0-1177 GCF_001531365.2 Cynara cardunculus var. scolymus
CACGTGATCGTGTCTGTAATCTGCTTTATTTGAACGGCTTAGATTAATTAATACGTCTAGGTCTGTCCTTGCGGTTATTTGCTTGTATAAAAGCATCTTTAGGCCTTTGTAATTAAAGAGCTTCCATTTTGTAATTGTCAACATTTTCTAATTGAAAATCATTTGAAGCATTCTCTCTCTCTGTGTTCTTCAAGAGTTCTTCATTGTGTTCTCATTGATTTGTACCTGCTTGATTTACTACTGTCCGCTGTGTACTAAATGTCTATCTAATTAATCAAGTAAGTTTTCAATACCCTGAACTGAGTAATACGGTCCAACAGCAGTCATCTTTAGGCTCTTCCTTCCTTTGCTCTTCAACCCTCTGCAAGGGCTTCTGTTCATTCTCTCTTTTTTCATATCTCTCTCCTTCTGTGAAGTTTCTTCGATTGAAACTTTTAAACTCTTTCCTCTCTTCAGCATTCCTAAACTCTATGGTAATCAAGGCAAGAGTTTTCATCATCTTCATCATGGAGACTTCTTCCTCAGAGCTGTCATCACTCTCTGCAATCAATACCTTCTTCTTCTTCTTCTTCTTCTTCTTCTTCTTCTTCTTCTTCTTCTTCTTCTTCTTCTTCTTCTTCTTCTTCTTCTTCTTCTTCTCCTTCTCTTCCTTCTGTGCCTCCTTCCCTTTCCCAGAGCATCCATCCTCTGGAACTAGAGCTAGAGGGCCACCGTAGTTCTTCTTCATCTGCAGAACTTGAGGCTCTTGGCTCTTAAGAGATCCAAAGAAGTCTGCTAGAGTCCACATTTCCAGGTCTAGGGTGGCCTTCATGGACATTGTGAGGTGCATCCACTTAACTCCAAGGATTTTCAAGAATAATGAGTTATTTTCCTCTGCCGTTCACATGACACCATACATCTTACAGTTGCTGATCAACGTGTTCAGTCTCGAGTATGTGTCCGACAGGGACTTACCGTCTTTTGCCTTGAAGCTGTGATACTCATCAATGCAAATTGATCGATTGTTTTTAAGAGTTTTCTTGCCTCCTTCAATTTGCTTCTCTAGTTCTGCCCAAATGTCCATGGACAGTTGATAAAGATCGATGCACTTGAAGATTTCATTAGGTATAGCCATAATTAACAATCGTTTGCATTTACTTCCCAACTCGACCATAATTTTGTCCTCATCGCTCCAGTT
>NW_020202836.1:1908-7548 GCF_001531365.2 Cynara cardunculus var. scolymus
AGCACTTGATTCCAGAGGATCATCTTCCAGAACCTCTGTGATAGACAACAGAGGTTCTGTCATCTTAGACTTGTACGCTTTGTTTACAAAGGACTAGTTTCCAGAACCTCTGTGATAGACAACAGAGGTTCTGTCACTCTTCACTTGTGTGATTTGAACATCTTCTGTTGTTGGTCCTCTGTGGTCTTATGTGGTAGAACCTCTTCTGTCAACACTTGCAGTATTTACTTTTTCCAAACTTTTACATTAAATGAAATGAGAGCTAACACTGCATTTTGTCATTTCTTTGACGATTATAATCTTCTCGTTGTTCGACCTTGTCAGAAGATTTTGTAAATTTTACCGAAAACCCGGGACTGCCATCAAGATATTCAAATTTATACAAGGTAGGGGCATAACGTAAAGCTTTTTTTAAAAATTTTGGATTTTCATACCCCAGCCCTTCCCGAGGATTAAAATATCTAGTTTTAGATGGTTTGTTTAGAAAAATAGTTTGATCAGTTTGTCCTCTTTTGTATAAAATTTCTTCTTTAGCCTTCAGAGTTTTATTTAACTGAATTATTTGAAGTTCACGCTTACTTATTTTAACAATCTGTTCTTCATTAACTAATTCTTATGATTTATATTTTTTCTTCAAATCAGATAATTCGGCTTTTAAGACATTGGATTTTTCATCAAATAATTTAGACTCAGATAACAAAGACATAGCCCAATCCAAGTTTCCAGCATTTTCAATATATAATTTCACGTATTTTTCTTTTTGCGTTTTTAATTGATCTTCAAAATTATTTGAGCGCAACTTTTCTGATTTTAATTCTTGCTGGAAAGATTGAATTTTGAGCATCATCTTTTGCATTTGTTTAATGCATGATTGATGCAATACCTCTTCATTCATTTCCGCAGTCTGTTCTTCTTCTTCACCTGACAAACCGTTATATGTTCTAGCCATCAAGCACACATGTGCAACAGCTTCAGTTTCTTCTTCTTCATCAGTCAGATTCAACCAGTGTTCATCCTCAGCCATAAGTGCTTTSCYGRCATCTCTTTGTTTGGACAGAAGAAATTTATTCTTGTAGTAGTCGGTATCTCGATTTACCGGCTTCCTACAATTTATAGCAAAGTGGCCTAGCTTACTACAGTTATAACATTTAGTGTTCTCATTAGCTACACCTTTGGTAAATTTCTTCTTTTCTTCCGACTTTTTCTCATACTTCTTCTCGAACCTCTTTTCTTCATATTTCTTCTTCTCGCCAAATTTGTCTTTGTATTCATATTTTGAACCTGACGAGAATCTCTGGTTGTTCCAGTGTGGCCTTTTTGAGAATTTCTTCTAGAATGCTTTAGTTAGCATTGCCATGGCCTGTCTGATTTCTGACATTTCAAAATCTGAATCTGAGCTGTTACTGTCTTCTTTTTCAGATTCACTTGACTGGATAACTAATTTGACTTGCTTTCCAAATCTGCTTTTGAATTTCTTCTCCTTTCTCTCAGATACAAGAGCCAAAGGATCATCAACTTCTTTCTCTTTATTCTTTGCATTTCGGATTTCCAAAACATCTTGCTCATTATGTTTCAGAGTTTCATAGATCTCATGAATATCAATATTAGATAACTACTTATTGAATCTGATATGATTAGTAAATAGTTTCCACTCTGATTGAAGATTGTTAAGAAACTTAACATTTATTTCTATTGTAGTTTTAGAAATTCCAATCTTTTTCAGCTCATTAAGCAATCTGGCAAGCCTATCATAAACATCATCAAGACTTTCACCATCTKTAGCCTTGAACTCTTCATATGCTAAAATGCAGTTAGTAATCTTCAGCTGAGTTCCTACTTTCGAACCCATCATCATCTTTTCAATTTGAACCCACACGCTGTGACCAGATGATTTATGACTGTCAATACTAGTGTAAATATCATTAGTCAGTGCTTGCATCATATAAGACTTGCAAAGCACATCAGCATGGGCTCTTTTTTTTTCTTGAGTGGAATCTAGATGCTTTTCTTTGATTACTTTCCGAGCTGGTATGTTTTCTACTAAATAAGCAGCTATCTCTCGATAGAACACAGCAGGACCTTCCAACAAAAATTGCATAATCAGATCTCCTTCTTTCATTCTCTCAATGAAGTTCAGAAATATATCTCTCCACTGATTATAATCTCCGCGAAACAAAACAGGTCGCTTGGTATCAGTACCAATAGCCATTGCTTCCCGAGAACTCATAGTATCAATTCGTATGAAGTAGGATCAACTGCAGTTCAAAGTTTGAATTAAAGGATCAGTTTTCAAAAATATATCTAATAATCTCTGAACAAAAAATTTGCACACATTCAACACTTAGAAAAATTTAGCATATGTACTTATCCGGATTAGGAATCCGGTCAAGCTTATCCGGTTTGAAAGTCCGGACAACAAAGATAGACTTTTCAACAAGTTATCCGGATTAGAAGTCCGAACAACGAACAAGTTTAAATCGCACACAAATCACTTATCAAAACTTAACCAAATTTAATACAATTAAGCAAAATTCATGCGGATTAAGCAAAATGTAACACGGACAAGGCACAAATATCAATTTGAATTAAAATTCTCAAATCGGATGTTTTCAACACTTAGTCAAAATTCCAAAATGAAAATCGGACGTCAAAAGTCAACAAGTCAACAAGTCAAAGTCAACAAAGTCAACAAGTCAAAGTACGTATAAGTCCTTCTAAAACAAATCGATCAAAAGTCAAAGATTTAAATCGATCAAAAGTCAAAATCCGTTCAAGCACCAAAGACGATGTACGATCAAAATATAAATCGCTCAATAGACAAATATGTACCAAGTACAAATCTTATCAAGCGGATTCTCTAAATCGCTTAACAAATCGCACAACACTTAAACGACTTACTAGTCGGATTGTGTAAATCGCCCACTAATCCGCTCAAGTTACCAATGACTTACCAGTTGGATTAGTTAAATCGCTCAATAATTCGTTCAGGACATCAACAATTTACCAGATGGATTAGCTAAATTGCTTGATTATCCGCACAAGTGTTGCCCGGATAAACCTATAACAAACAACTCAAAAATCACAAGGATGTTAAATCGCACAAGCCTTAAGTGGATAACACCCTAAATCGATCAACCAAAAACACAAAATTTCACACTTTTTACCAAAAAATTGGATCAAAACAAAAAATATGAGTTTTGAAGAACATTTACCAGAATACGAAAACTCAAAATTCGATTAAATCGGGTTCAAAACTTCCTTAAAATCAAAAATAGTGTGAATCAAAGTTGTTCGAAATACAAAAACGAATCTAGCGATGTAAATCTTTTCAATTAACAATAAAAAAAACAACCAATTTAGGCTCAAAAACCCAATCTGGACGAAGAACACTCAAGAACAGTGATGAACATCATAAACACAGATCGATCAATCTTGAAAAATTCGTGCAAAAATGTGCAAAAATGTTTAATCCCCTAATCGAAACTGCTGCAGTCTGCTCTGATACCAATTATGGAGCCCAAGATTCATACAAAAATGATAAGATCTTCAAGAACAAGATGAATAGAATAGTAGAAAGAATATATCATCAAATGTTACTGATTTKATTGAGAGAGAGAAATTACAGCTCTAATCTTGATTACAATTSTGCTAATGACTTGGTAATGACAATTACAAGGAAAATACTATTTATACTAAGGAAATAGTAAATCTACACTATTACAAAGCAAGTAAACTAAGGAGAAACTTGAATACAACAATAAAGCTTTTACTTAAACCCAACAATACCCGTTTAGAAAGGGCATCAATTGAGCTTTTAAGAACTTGGGTGTTTGATATGATTAACTTACTAACTTTGGTGAAGCTAGAAGTAACCACATCCTGAAAGGCCAACCAAATCTGCATCTTCTGCATCGGGATTTTGAGTTGACATCAACTTTGTGGTAACCGGATCCTAGTTATCACCTAAGGTAATTAATATGTCATTATTTGATTAAATGATTATGTGATAGCATGATAAATTGTTATGTTTGATCATGCTGGTATGTGAAAGTGTGCATAATTTAGATGCATAAAAGAGATTATGTGCATATATGTGAGATGCATGTATGTAGGTGCATATGTGCATGAGAATATATATATATGAATGGTAGTGTGAATGCATGCATAAGAGAAGGCTGTGCTAACCACCTTTCCTGATTTGGAAAGTAAAAAAAGGAGGGCTTAGTCTCCATATTTCTTCTTTTTGCCTTTGAAAAACGTTGTGTTATTTAAAGAGGTATGAGATTTGTGTAGTTGAATGCTTTGTTTGATAAATGAAAAGGATTTGGGTTTATGTTCCTATTTGTTCATATATTTGTATATATATGAATAATTGTTTTTCACAAAGATTTTGGTGATTTACACCCTACAATAACATAAATAGGGTATCTCAGTAGACCTTTTGGTCTAACCCTCGTTTTGTGCTTTTAACTATGTGTTGCAGGAGGTACAGATGGTAAGGGAAAGAGCAAGATTTAATATTTTCCTATATGCATTTCTGCTTGAAGATCTGTTTTGATGTACAGTTTTGATTGATTAGTACAAGAAAWGTATTTTGAATTTTTGGACCTTGTATTTGGTCATGTTAGATTCTTGTACTAAGGGACCTGAATGGAATAATATGTATTTCTTTTGTATGAAATATGTGTTACATGCAATGTGTGGGTTGGGGCGTTACGAACTTAGCATACAGCAAGGATTTGAGTTCGTCCATCGATTGCTCTTGTACCATCGGAGGCTCAGATACAGACGGTGGTGATGGCGAAGATGGTTGTTCTTCTTCTACTTGCTCCTTCCCCTTCAATAGTCTTTTCAAACTTGCAATTTGAGCATCCATATTGTCTTGAACAACCTTTAGGGCGCCGTCTAGATATTCCCTTGACACAAAGTCTGGTAAACTAACTCCTGGATCACTTAGATTAGCAGTTGAGACAACTGTTGAGACAACTGTTGTGCCTATGTTCAGTGTTGGCATAGTGATAGCCCTGGTAGGACTTCCGACAGGTCGTTGTGGAGGTCAATTGACACCACTCTGGTCGTTCTGGCTAGTTCATGAAGAACTTCAATTGGAGCAATAGATGCTCGAGACTCTTTGTGTACCTATGTGTATCGGCTCTAGACTCGAGTTACACATAATCGAAGTCGTAGGCTGGGGCAGCGGCCTACTTGTTTCAATATCTACATTCTCTAAGTGAGAAGTAGATAGATGATGTTCTAAGTCTCCATGTTGAAATGAAATAGCTGGTTGTTGATAACCAGTTGAGTGGTCGGGTTGGGTGTGCAAGTGCATAGCTGGGCTAGCTATGTCTTCTTTAATACCAACATTCAACGAATGAATGTCGATAGCAGATGTGGATGCCCGGCTATGTGTTTCCGCTAGGAAGCCTCTGCAAATGCTTCATGTGGACCTCTGTGGCCCTATCTCTGTGCAGAGTCTTGGAGGAAAGAAGTACATCCTTGTACTCATGGACGAATTCTCAAGATTTACATGGGTAGAGTTTATTCGTAAGAAATCTCAAGTTCCCTATGTACTAATCAATCTCTTAAAGAGATTGCAAGTTCTTCATGCTCTTCAGGTTAGGGTACTAAGGAGCGATAATA
>NW_020202836.1:9369-10333 GCF_001531365.2 Cynara cardunculus var. scolymus
TTGAAGAAGTATAAGATGCTCAAAGCCTCTCCCATGAGGACCCCCCATGGCTCCAGGCCAGAAGCTTAATAAAGACATTAATGGTCCACCTGTAGAGTGCAAGCTATACAAAGGAATAATAGGATCTCTCTTATATTTAACTGCTAGCAGGCCTGACATCATGTTTTCCACATGTATATGTGCCAGGTATCAGGCCAATCCTAAAGAGTCACATCTTAGTGCGGTTAAGAGGATCCTGCGTTATTTAAATAAGACACCAACACTTGGACTATGGCACCCTCTGCATTCAAACATTGACCTAGTGGCGTATACGGATTCAGACTATGGTGGATGCCAGATTGACAGAAAGAGCACCTCTGGGAGCTGCCAGTTTCTTGGAGGAAAACTAGTAAGTTGGTCGTCAAAGAAACAGAACTGTGTTTCAACTTCTACAGCAAAGGTTGAATACGTAGCCGCTGGGAGTTGCTGTTCACAAGCTCTGTGGATACAGACCCGACTACGTGACTGCGGCTACTCTGTCAACAAAATCCCCATCCTCGGGGATTCAAATAGTGCAATAGCTATATCAGCCAATCCAGTTCAGCATTCTAAGACAATCGACATAAGGTACCATTTTCTTAAACATCAAGTTGAAGAAGGTAATGTCGAGTTATACTTTGTTAAATCATAATTTCAATTGGCTGACCTCTTTACTAAAGCCCTAGATGAGAAAAGGTTTAATTTCCTTGTRGAGAAAATTGGAATGACATGTCCAGAGTCCTAGTTGATGGTTGTCTTAATTYTTTATTCTATTTTGTATATAGTTTTCTTTTAAATTTCATTTTTGTATATAGTTTTTATTTCTTGAATAACCTTTCACTTGACTCTTTAGTTCAACAGGTTTAAACCTAGTAGAGGCTTGCAAGGTTCAAGGGGGAGTATGTGTTTTTAAATGATAAAACCTCTTGAAGAAGAAAAATGTTTT
>NW_020202836.1:10409-12512 GCF_001531365.2 Cynara cardunculus var. scolymus
TAAGAAGACCCGACACATATCACAGAGGCTATGTTACCCTTAGGCCTCTGACAGAACTCTCTTAATAGTTCTTGTCTATTGATATGGTGCGCGTGGTTCTGTGGATAAGGGTTAGAACCTATGCGCGTGTGTCAGAAAAGGGGGCGCACGTCATCAATCGTGCGTCTTCCCAACATGGCGTGTCATACCTTTTTGAGCCGTTTCAACCCAAAACAACTCATCACGACCTTTCGTCAATAAAACGGTTCATTTTAGATCCCTCCCTATAAATACCTCTTTCCCCCAAATCAAAAACCTTTACCACTCTCAAATACTCCGGCGAACCTGCAACTAGAAATTTATCAAGCAAAAACCTTCAAAATGTCTTCCTCATCCGCATCTGCCCAATCCGTCAATGTTTCGAGCGACAATGAAGTGACCCAAGCTCAAGCACTGACTTCCCACACACTGTCATTCGTCCAAAACAKATACGAGAAGGTCGTGCTCGTCAAAAAGCCAAACAACTACTTCTTCGTCCCATCTGAAACAGGTTTTCCTGAATTTATCTATCCTTTACTTGAAATACTTCAGAATCATCCTCTTTTCTTTGCCCTATCTGCTACCAAACCAACCCCTGAACCATACATAACCCAATTTCTCCTAACTACCTACATAACAACTCTTGACAATTCTGGACTGACCATCGTTGGATACGCCTCACACCCCATTAATAAATCCTTGGTTCCTTTGGAACTTAATGTGAACAATTTGAGAATTGCCCTGCGTTTACCCACACTGGAGTGAATGAATTTGCTGCGACCCCGACTGACGAGGAATTGATTCAATTCCTCGAATTCCACTCCTATGCGCCCCCAATTGTCAAACGAAGTCAGTTCAAGCGCAAAGGTTTACCCCCTGTCTGGAACACCCTATTCTCGATCATAAATTGCTGCTTGACAGGGAAGGTGGGTAGCCACGACCAGACTTCGCATGCCATGATGTTAATCGTCTACAGGATCTACTTCAACCTGCCACTCGACTATGCTCAACTAAGATTCGAGGACATGGTAGGTCTCATCAAGAAGAAATGCGCGAGTCAAAGGGGCGAAAAATCCAAGGTCAAAGCACAGAAGAAAGCCAAGGAAGACATGAACCAACCCAACCTCATTCTACAACGGTTCCTTGGTCTTGTCTTTGGCGATCTGTTAGCAGCAAAGCTTCCCTCTGTGGAGCCGAACGCAAGGCTGTACCCGTTCAAGGAAGTTCACCTAACTGAGCATGAGCAAGGGTATAGAAGCCCTATACCTTTATCAAAAGCAATGCTCAGGTTTCTTAGCCACGGAGATAGGAAGGCCTATAGACGTGGATTTAGGTGACGAGAACCGGTCCCTGAGACCCCACCACGAATAGAAATCCCCCTAGGAGAGCGAATAAAAAAAAGAGGGTTGAGGGACGTACGGAGGAGCCTGCAGAGGCTGGTAAGAAGAATGAGGCAGTCCCTAGAATCCCAAGTCCCCCACCCAAGAAGCATAAGAAGACACAGAAGGGTGCCGACTCTTCTGTGAAAAAGAAGGGGAAGAAAAGGCCTGCAGAAGAAGAAGGCCCAAGTGTTCCTCTGCCAAAGCCTAAGAAGAAGAAAGTCAAGAAGGCTCAACCAACAGAGCCTGTGGTCACAGAGCCTGTGGTCATAGAGSCTGTGGCACAAAAGAGCCCGACAGAGGCTACCATTCCTAAGCGCAAAAGATTACGCAAAGTCGTTCTAGATGTTTCCCCAACAGAACAAATCTAGGATGTTCAAAGCACCAATCGACATATCCAAGTTGGGGACAGAGGTCGTCTTAGACGACGAAGAAGAAGAGGAAGAGGAGCTAGGTGAGGGAGAACAAGATGCCAAAGGCACCCAACCCAGCCCACCTCCCAGTGCATCCCACGCTTCTAGGGGCCTGTTCTAGAGGGATCCCCTATTGAACAAGGCACGTACATGCCGATCCCAACCCAGCCTACCCACGCAGAGGACATTCTTTCGTCCTTTATGGAACGCACAGCCGAGCAACCACATATTACTCCTCCATCCTCTCAAAAGGATGAAGGTTTTACTACAAGAGTCCCTTCGCCCAAGGACTC
>NW_020202836.1:14847-16771 GCF_001531365.2 Cynara cardunculus var. scolymus
ATTTTGGAGGCGATCAAGATGCAAATCAACTTCAGAGAATGGATCTTCAACATCTACAGAACGATCAAGGCTGATATGCTATACGCAGTAGACGACTTTCCAGAATCTGTCGTTTGATAAACCTTCTGTACCATTTTTTGGCCTATGCTTCACAGTTTTGTAATTCAGTTTTGTAATTATTTTCTTTATGTAATTCTTTTCAGAGGATGATCTTTTATCTCCTCTTCTAATTTCTTTCAATTAAGCCATTTCTTGCATTTAAATTTCCAATTTTACTTTTTCATACTTAGGGGGAGATTGTTAGCTCTCATTTCATTTAATGTAAAAGTATGAAAAAAGTAAATACTTCAAGTGTTGACAGAAGAGGTTCTACCGCAGAAGACCACAGAGGACCAACAACAGAAGATGTTCAAATCACACAAGTGAAGAGTGACAGAACCTCTGTTGTCTATCATAGAGGTTCTGGAAACTGGTCCTCTGTAATCAAAGCGTACAAGTCAAAGATGACAGAACCTCTGTTGTCTATCACAGAGGTTCTGGAAGATGATTCTCTGAAGTCAAGTGCTCTGAAGTCACATCCAGCAGAGCCTCTGGGATGGCTCACAGAGGGTCTGCAGTTTTATCTTCTGTGAAGAACTTCTTTACTGTTTTACTTAGGTTAGTTAGCTGCTCGTGCTTATCACGTGACTATGTTTGTAATCTGCTTTATTTGAACGGCTTAGATGAATTTGTACGTCTTGGTCATGTCAGAAAAGCCGTTAGGAACGAGTATAAATAGCATCCTAGGCCTTTGTAATTCAGTGTGGTTCCATATTGTATTGTTAACTTTTTCAATCAATTGAAAATCATTCGAAGCCACTCTCTCATTGTTCATCATTCATCAACTGTGTTCTTCATTAATTGTTTACTCTGTTTGTACTTATTGTTTCCGCTGCACTGTTAATGTTTAAAGATCATCCAGAGTATTTGATTAATATCCAAAACTGAGTTAATCGATCCTATCAACACACCTCCACACCTCATTACCACACCTTGTTACTTACTCTCTAGATTCTTTTGTTCTCTCTTCAAGTAGTTTGCATGCTACTTGAAGAACAAGTTTCTTAATATTATAATTCTTTTGGTTAAATTTTGAGTTAGGATCGTATAACTCAGTTCTTGGTACTGAATACTTACTTGATTGATTGGATTGACAGTGAGTAAGCAGCGGAAAGTATTATAATTAAACAAGCAGCAATTGGTATGAACACGATGAAGAACACTTGAATAACACGAAGAGAAAAGCTTCAAATGATTGAAAATATTGACAATTACAATTCTGGAAGCACACGAAATACAAAGGCCTATGCTGCTATTTATACTGGCAAGTAACCGTTTCTTGACACGACCTAAAGCAATTAAATCTAAGTCGTTCATCTAAAACAGAGTACAGACAAGATCACGTGAAAGTCACGAGCAGCAAATAAACCTAAGTAAAACGAGCTAAAGATAATCTACACAGAAGACATTTCTGCAAATCCTCTGTGAGACATCACAAAGGCTCTGTTGGATGAAACTTTGTAGCACGCAGAGGAAATCTTTCAGAACCTCTGTGAGACACGACAGAGGTTATGTCGTCTTTGACTTGTAGCATGGTCTTTGCAGAGGACAAGTTTCCAGAACCTTTGTGATGGATGATAGAGGTTATGTCACTTGAATCTTGTACGATTGAGCTTCTTCTGTTGATTGTCCTCTGTGGTCTATAGTGACAGATCAACTTCTGTTAATACTTGATGTTTTACTTTTTCTATACTTTTACATTCAAGGAATGCAAGCTAACAATCTCCCCCTAAGTATGAAAAAGTAAATTTAAACTCTAGTTGCAAGTTCATGACTTAATTGAAAGGAAATTACAAGAGGTGATAAAACATCAGCCTCTGAAATG
>NW_020202836.1:17656-19863 GCF_001531365.2 Cynara cardunculus var. scolymus
TGACGGGCTCTGTGCGAGGTTTGTAAATTGGAATTTTGCTCATCGACTCAAAAATCTCAGAGACCCATCCTTCCGTGGTTGTCTCTGTTGGCATCCTGGGTTTCTCTTCCTCTTCTTCTAGAATTGGAATCTGGGTAGACCCCTCTGCAAGGATTGGCTTGACCGTTCATTGCAGAGCGTCAAACGTACCCGTGGACGTTGTCTGTTGTTGGACTGGTGGGACTTGGACTTATGGGAATACAGAAGATATGGCCTCACCTTTTCTATAATGCATGGGCACTTTGCGCTTCTTTGCCTGAGCATCTACCAAGGATATCTTTAAAGATTTTATGATCTCGAGGTCTTCACCAGCATGCTTTTCTTCATCGAATGGCTCTGGAGTCTCTGTACTTGATGAAGACCCTTTCTTTGAGGACTCTGCAGCTATGGCCTTGCCTTTGCCTGTAGGCTCTGCAGCCTTCTTCTTTTCTTTGTCAGCAGCTGTAGGTTCCCCAATCTTTATGCCTTTGGCAGGTGCTCTCCTTCTTTTTCATCTCCTTCTTCTTCTCCCTCTCATGACGATCATCATCATCGGCAGGATCGTCATGGCTTGGTTTGGCAGTGGCTTTGCACGTTGTAAGGGGAGCCCTATTTAAATGGCGTAGGATTCGAGTGGCTGTCTTGTACATCTTTTCAATTACCTTCTCTGCACCCGCAGAGGCATTCATCACATCAAGTTCTGTAGCCCACTTGAGTTTCGAGACGGTGGATAGAACTTCTGCACGAAGGAGCTCACCTTCCTTGGCAAGCTTGGTCATGCCTTCCGCGATTTTATCATTGGAAGAGAGAATCTCCATCTTCAGAAATGCGAGTTGGCTGATCATAGAGTCCCCTAGCGCATCTACCATGGCGTCTAGTTCTCTGCGAGTGCCCAAGTGATTGATGTTGGCACCTGAGGACTTGGACTGGATGCCATAGGTGACCGCAGAGGAAAACATTTCCTTGATCTCGTCATGGAATGAGGAATAGTCTGTGTAGCCCGCTGTGACGAAGTCGCCTGCAAACTTTGCCGCCATTTCTGAAAATTCATTCTTTAGAGTTTGAAGTGAGGAGGGGTTGAGGGACATTGCTTGGAAGGCCTCTGTCAGATCGTCCTTCTTGATGGCAGAGCTCCGAAGGGTCGCCAATGAAAGTTTCAACTCTGTGGTGGTGGCGGAAAGCTCCTTCAGAGCCTCTGTAATCGATGTAAGATCCTGAGGCTGTTGCTGGGAGATGAACAAGCTTTTCAACTCGTCCATCTTTGTGAACAACACTATGGCAAAGGCTTTAAGCTCCCCCTTTGTCACAAAGTCACTCTGGGAACTCGGACCACTAACACATGGTGATCCTTCTGCCTCGGAGCGTGAGGCGCCCTCAGCGGCTGGCATAGCGTGGCCTACTCGGGGACTTCCACCATATCCTTGAACATCTCCTTGAGGAGAGCCTAATCGTGTTCTATAGATTTTTCATGACCGGTAGGTTCAGAGCCTAACCTGGCAAAGGTATCTAGTAGAGATGATGAACGTTCTAGATCCACCATCTCTGTGACCCTTACCTGTGCCTCTGAAGCACGTTTTGGCTGATCTCGCTCAAGTGCAGAGGCAACACATGCCTCTTTGGGTTCTGTCGAGTTCTTGGGCGAATAGACTCTTATATTAAAACCTTCATCCTTTTGAGAGGATAGACTGGATGGGTTGGGATCGGCTTGTGCGAGCCTTTTTCAATAGAGGTTCCCTTTAGAACAGGGCCTCTAGAATCGTGGAATGCACTGGGAGTTTGGCTTGGATGTGTGCCATGGGCATCTTTTTCTCCCTCTCCTAGGTCTTCTTCTTCATCTTCATCGTCTAGAACGACTTCTGTGCCCATATTGATAGGATCGATTTGCATCTGGAGCTCCTTCTGGATGTTCGACAGAACATCCTGAATTTGCTCCGATGTGGAAACTTCGATATTCACCTTGCGCAACCTTCTGCGCTTAGGAGCTGTAGCCTCTGCCTGCCCCTCTTCTGTGATAGCATCTGTGACCACAGGTTCTGTGATCACAAGCTCTGTACGTTCATTCTTTTTGGTTTTTCTTTTCTTAGTCTTGGGCAGAGGCACAGTTGGGCCCTCTTCTTCTACGGGCCTCTTCTTCGACTTCTTCTTCACAGAAGTATCACCAACCTTCTGTGACTTCTTCCTCTTCTGGT
>NW_020202836.1:23583-24936 GCF_001531365.2 Cynara cardunculus var. scolymus
CACGTATACTGCATAAAAACAAATATGAACGCATTTAAAATAACAAATTATGTAAGTAGCTAACTGGTTATCGCTTGAAACAATAAGGCAGTGGTCACGGGTTCGAATCCCGCCCACACAGCTTTTGTTCCCATTTTTTTTAAAACGAAAACGGAGAGGAAAACTCAGTTAGGGGCTGCACGTTTTCAAGCTTAAAAAGCTTGAAAATGACTCGTTTCTTGACCTTTTTTCCTCATTCTTTTTGCACCAATCTCTTGGTAATATTTTTACCAACACTTTGACATAAAGAACACAAATTTTCATCAAGTATTGAGCCTCCAACGCTCGTTTAAAGTTACGGTTTTAAAACCACTCGAAAATCAGTAAAAAACTCAAAATCGAACACTCAAAACTAAAATCTGAGACATAAGGCTACTAAGGTTTTATAGAGGACCTAAAAACGAAGCCATCCATATAAATAACTCGAAATTTGGTTGAGTATTTTACCTCCAATCGTCAATAAACAGAGCTTTTCGAACCCGAACTTCACCCTCCGGTTTCTCCTTCGAAACTCAACGAAAGATTCGGTTTTCTTGAAGCAAAAATGTAGAGCAAAGAGTCTTCTACRCGTATATGTAAATTTTTTGTCGTAATAGTTGACTATTCAGGCCAATAAAAGCTTCAAAGGAGATGTCGTTTTCGTATTTCTGAAATTTCAGATCTGATGCATATTTACAAAACAGGTCCTTCTGATTTGGAGCTGTTTCAATCTGACCCAACCCTTAACTATTATAAAATAGCATTCGGCCCCCTGGCTCTATTACTTTTGACATATTTACACATTTCACCCCTAATATGACATTTTCCTTCATTTTTAATCCAATTTTCAAATATATTTATATTTTTTTCCCAATAAAATAAAACTCATTTTATTTTATTTTCCTTGTTCTTTTTTATTTCTAATTTATTTATTTACCTCATTTTGGGGTGTCACAAATCTCCCCTCCTTTAAGAAATTCCGTCCTTGGAATTGTACCGGTCTAAGCTAATGGGAATTCTTAGTTCTTATCTATTTTTCAACTAGCATGGCATTTGAACCATAGAAGTTCCAATTCATTTAATATCATTACTATTTCCAAAGATGTAGCCTTGTTCTTCGATCTTTCGTTTCCTGACCAATGCATCAACAATATCTTCTACATAACTGAGTTTGTTGATGACTTCGACACTTTGCCAAAACTTATGACAAGTGACTTATCAGCTAAAACTTCCTCGATTTCGACATAAAATATCGATTGATCACTTTGTAACTATGTTGGCTAACTTGGTTGATTACTTCTATGAGTTCTTACACTAACTCTTTTGTCCAAAATA
>NW_020202836.1:25391-28151 GCF_001531365.2 Cynara cardunculus var. scolymus
TAACTTTCATGGTTGGAAATGAAATTACTAAATGTGTCATTCCATAACTGAACATTGTTGGAAGTATTCATCAACCATGATGGACGATAGGTAACCACTACTCATGATACTTTATCGAACATGATACACAATGCTAATGTCCTTACTGATACTCTGATGCATACTTGATGGATACACTGATAGTTGCTAAAGACGTTATTGCTTAAATAACATTCATAGTAAATATTGTTGAGGTATTGCATCATAACTTATAGTACATGCTCTATCCTGCCTTGCCATCTCTCTATATGGTAGGGAACACATGTTGCATCACTTACCTCACTAGAAAGATCTCAAACCAATGTTTGTTTTACTAATTTGACTTTGTACCTAGGCCCTTAGGCATATACTAGTTCTTACCGAATCTCGGAGCTTTTCCTCTATCACTTAATTGACATCTTAACGTCCCTTTTTTTTTACACTCTAAAATAATTTTTCAAATTTTTTTTTCGGTATATCTTATCCCTATCAATGTGTTCTAGGCACAATAATTTACATAATCCTTATTACATTACTTTTCAGACCTACCATGCTAGAGTCCATATTTTGCTCCAAAAGCTACAAGATTTCATCTGACTTTACGGATAACAACTCAAGGTGGTAAATCATTATTTATTTATTAGCACTCTCTGATCAAAGAGTTTCTTACCATATTGTTTGAGTTTTATATTTCGAACTCAATCTGATGTCTATCCTTAATTCGTAATTTGATCAATTCTTATCTTTCTTTGCTTGGACGATAATGAATATCACCATTATAATTTTTTTAATAAAGCTAAACAAGATCTCTAGCCAAAGTTTCCCAATTCTAATTAAACATGGGTTTGTAACTATTGTTATATGCGTACAAAATAAACTTTGAGCCATGACGATAATATTTATGAAACTTAGGTGCAATTACTATGTTACTAACTCTCAATCATCTGTCGGATTAACATTCTCATGTTCATACGGTTGACTAAACATGTAAGTGACAACTTGCCTCGTTGCATCAATACTAAGTCTAAATTGAACTTCAAGTTATCACTGAAAACCACAATGTTTTCTAGTACTTCTGACCACCATCAATTTTTTTTATAACTTTACCTTTGCTTCCAGTAACTGAAATACTTATTCCTTCTAACCTCAATCCAACTCGCTGTGTTGTCTAGGTGAATGCTGACATTAAAATATGCAACTTACGGAACTCTTAATGAATCCTCGACAATAGTTTAGTAACCCAAATAAACACCTATCCTAGTTACTAATCTTGGTTGCTTTAAATCTGACATGAACTCTAAGCTTATTGGGTTTTACTTAGATGTCCTTCTTGTCAACTATGTGACCAAGAAAACTGAAACCTTGCTCTACAATTCACTAAGTTTTCTTTTTCTTATAGATTATCTTCTTCAACGGTTGCAGGATCAATTTTTGTTATTATACATGCTTAGACTTATTTATCAAATAAGTGAGTCCACTACCACTAACAACCATAACGACTTCTTTAAGCATGGTCCACACAATATGCTCACTAGGTCCATAACGTTATTGTCGTATTTCTCAACACATATGGCGTTACTAAAAGCCCATGATTTTAAATTAAAGTTTATGGACAAATGTTACTTCAAAATATGTAACATTTAAGTTGATCTGAATTAATAAATCTATTGTCTAAAAACTCTGAGAAATTTGTATTTAAACAATATACCAGCTTATATACTTTCGAGATCTTAACTCTCTTGGTGTAGTGTGGGGGGGTCGTGTATCTATCTGCCATCCATGTACATTGACAATAGAATGTGCAAGTTACTTAACTAAACTGAATATTCATGTGTACAGAGGAACCCTCGCGGTACATGTACCATTTATGCGTTTTTACAATGTCTTGCCTAAGCCACCAGTATTCAGTATATGACCTTTCACATACATACCCAATTTAACATGCATATTTGAAAGCTAACGGGTGTCAATTAGAAATAGATATATGAAACAACTTAAGTTCTGACTAGAACTACGAGTGCTATTGAAGTAAGATTTTACTTTATGTTTCTAAATCTAAACATTTATATGTTTAACCTTCGGGCCTAATCCCATACTATGTTCTTACATACTCTCAACATGCTTACTTCTGAGTACTTTACTTGCGTTTTTTAATACTAATCATCTCTAAGAGAAAGAAATTAGATCAATTCTAACTATACTTAAACTTATTGCATTGTAGCATAATGTCATACTGTACTTACATTGTGTAATGTTGCATCTAACATAGGTAATGATAATACTGATATTTGTGATACTGATATTGATTCATATCTAAACCCAAGGCATCATGCTTACAACTAACAGTTCAAGCTTAGTCTATAGATTATAACCTATTTCCCTTGAACTACTGCTCTGATACCAACTTGTAACACCCATGATTTTAAATTAAGTGATGTTACGTAATCTGAAACAGATTCTCCAAAAACACTCCAAAATAATGGCTAAATTAAAACTTTAAACCGTTCACAGCGGAAGACTTTAAAAGAATAAATATATAACTTAATGTCAKCCCGTCCCATACCGGGTTGCTTTACAAATTCATCTATCGTAGATGATTTTACCTAAATATTGAACTTAAATGGACTAGACAAGTCTCTATGTATGCCCTTCTTTTTCTTTGTCCAACCTGAAACCTTCTGTCCCTGAGATGCATACTATAGTCAGCTTATAAAGCTCAGTGAGTTCATGGTTTGCGTGAGT
>NW_020202837.1:0-367 GCF_001531365.2 Cynara cardunculus var. scolymus
AGATTGGATAAGAGCAAAGGACACGCTTAGAGAGTCGCTACTTATCATCTTATGTTTAGTCTTTTGACGTTGTGTTGATCTTTGTAACTTAACCCAGTATGAGGTGAGTTAGAACTTAAGTGAATTTTGAACGGTTCAAGGACCTCCGCTGTAAACAGTTCAAACGGTTTTATGTTAGCCATCTTTTGGGGTATGTATTTAAGAATTGTTTCAGATTACGTGACATTCTCAAAAAAAAAAATGAGGGTGTTACAAGTTGGTATCAAAGCTTTAGTTTAAGATAATTAGGTTAAGAATTACTTAGCCTAAGCTTAAACTTAGAGGATTGTTAGAAGCTTTAGTTTAAGGTAATTAGGTTAAGAATTAC
>NW_020202837.1:1097-4269 GCF_001531365.2 Cynara cardunculus var. scolymus
CCCATCAGGAGAAGGACCACACCCGAGCCTTCGGTGGACTACACGCCCCGCACCCCTACACGTGAGGACATGATGGAGACTATAGAGGCCTTGAGGGGCGAGAACACAAGACTAAGGGAAAGGTTGACCCGAACCTTAGATGGCAATACTAGACTGAATGAATGGCTGAAGAATCTTCAACGGGCACATGTCGAACAAGGAGGGGCCCTAAACGAGCTAGTTGAAGAGAAAGCACATTTGTCGGAACAACGTCATGCACTGATTTGGGACAAAGTTGTACTTGAGCAAGAGCAAAGAATTGCTGCTCGTCCAGTAGGCGCTAGGTTCAGAGACAGAGTTCACTTCTATAAGAGGATGACCATAAACTATGCCGGTGTAGTGAGGAGGTATTTCTCCGACTGGGTCCAATGCATCAAAAACGGCCCAAAGGCTAGTGTGTTGTGGCACTCCAAGCCGTCCACCATGAGGAATGGTTGAGGGACCCTTATTTCCCTTATTACCCTGCGGATCAGTTTTAGACATGGAATCCTTTTTAAGGAGGGAAGATCTTTTGGATATGTGAATTATTTGTGCGTGACTAGATAGCTGAGCGAAATTTTTTCATCTAGTCCAGTGCTTCAATAGATTTTTGAGCATTCACATGATTTAGAGATATGTTTAGAATGATGTAGTATCCATCTTTTGTAAGTAAATGGGATTATGTAATGTTTCTTCCCAGGATTGTACATTGACGCGAATTATGAGATTCTCGACGTGAATTCCTTATTATGTATTTCGCTTATATATATATATAGTGATTATATATATATATATATATATATATATGTAATGGGTTATATTGACTTTAGAACCTTACTAAAACAATAATACCCTATATTGTCAGTATGGTTTCTCGTGGATCAACAAGGAACGCCCTCAATAGGGGAGGTATTAATGGCTTAGCCCCACCAACAGTTCGAGGATGGACGCGAGCCCAAAGTCGAGGTCGCGGAAGTGTCCGAACCGCTAGCTCTAGTACGACTTCATCCGCGCAGGATAATTTAGCTTTCGGTAGGAGTCAAGGAGACCAGGAAGAGGAAAATCCCCTCACAAAGGAGATGATAGCTGAGCAAATGGCACAAGTCCTCCGGGATACATTGCCAAATATGCTTAAAGAAATGTTGGGTAACAGAGTTAAAGACAACAAAAATAGAGAGGAGGAAAGTGTTCGACATGAGAACACTCAAGCCACTGGAAGGGTGGAAGTATCTGGTAAAGAGAAGGCGGAGTCGCCCATCAATGGAAGAACGAAATTGACAACAAAGGAGAGAGGATGTAGTTTTAAAACATTCAAGGGCACCGGGCCGAAGGAATTTAAAGGAAAAGAGGGCTCAGTTGGCCTGATGAACTGGGTAACCAAGATGTAGAGTAGCTTCAAGATTTGTAGACGCACGGAAGACCAAAAAGTGACCTATGCTGCTACAACCTTTGTGGACTATGCATTGCATTGGTGGGAGACTGAGTGTGCAATCAGAGGTGATGAGGGCATTGCTGCCATGACGTGGAGCAAATGAAAAAGATGATGATGGATAAATACTGCACACAATCGGAAGTGAACAAGCTAGAATCAGAATTTCTGAGGTTAAAGCAAGGCTCGATGACGGTTCAAGAATATGTTAACAACTTTCTTGAAAAAGCAAGATTTGCCAGTCAGGTGGCTACCGAGGAGAGGAAGATAGGTCGTTTCAAAGACGGCTTAAGAATCGAAATCAAACGGTACGTAGACATGACTAAGCCGACCACTTTTGTCCAAGCCGTAGAGATGGCGAAGGTAGCAGAGGAGAACAACGCTAGGGAGAACTATGATAGAAGGGATGCAAAGAGAAGATGGGAAGGGTCGAACAAGCCCGACAAGAAACCGAAATGGACTCCGTCTACGGCAAAAACACGAAGCGAGGGACTCACTATTCCCCAATGTAACAAATGCAACAAGATGCAGAGCGGGGAGCCTGACATGCTACAAATGTGATAAGCCTGGGCACACCGCGTGAGAGTGCCCAGAAAGAAAAACTTGTTACGAATGTGGGACTATGGGACATATACGACCTGACTGCCCAAAACGTCGGAATAGTGTGACACCCTACGAGAAGACAGCGAATAACGGATTTGGAAGGAGACCGGAAAATAGGAAGGAGCTACCTAAGGGACATGGTCGAGCTTACAACATGACCTTGGAGGAGGCCAAGGAAACGCCCGATGTCGTATCCGGTATGTTCCCTATCAACAATGTGTATGCACATGTATTATTTGATTCAGGTGCAAATGGTAGTTTTGTGTCTACCACCTTCTGCCACTATCTGAATAGCAGTGCATGTAGGGTAGGCAAAACCTACACTGTAGAAACAGCCTACGGTAGTCAGTGTAACGTAGACGAAGTATTTGATAAATGCACAATTGTTATAGATGGGAAGGATTTCCCTGTTAGGCTTATGCCAATGTGCTTAGGAGGTTTTGACGTAGTCTTGGGGATGGATTGGTTGTCCAACAATCATGCGCAAATAGTGTGCAATAAAAATATGATCAAGATTCAAACTCCAGAAGGAGAAACAATTCATGTTTACGGTGATCGAAAGAAGTGTTGCGTAGGGTTGATCAATGCAATTAAGGCGAATAGGTGTCTACGGAAGGGATGTGTGGCTTACTTGGCTTACACCATCGACGCCAAGCTCGAAAAGAAGATAATACAAGATGTTCCAATGGTGAGGGACTACCCAGAAGTATTTCCGGATGAATTACCGGGAATACCACCGGAACGTCAGGTAGAGTTCCGAATCGATTTGGTACCAGGTGCGGTACCAATCACAAGGGCGCCTTATCGTTTAGCCCCAACAGAAATGCAAGAGCTGATGAAGCAACTGCAAGAACTCTTAGATAAAGGGTTTATCAGACCAAGCTCGTCGCATGGGGAGCACATATTTTATTCGTCAAGAAGAAAGACGGCACGATGAGGATATGCATCGATTATCGGGAGTTGAACAAAATCACGATAAAGAACAGATATCCACTGTCAAGGATCGACGACCTTTTCGATCAGTTGCAAGGAGCCAGTTGTTTCTTGAAAATCGATTTGAGGTCGGGTTACCATCAGTTGAAGGTTCGAGAAGAGGACGTGTCGAAAACCGCTTTTAGGACT
>NW_020202837.1:4659-16291 GCF_001531365.2 Cynara cardunculus var. scolymus
AAGATTTCTCCAAGATAGCAACGCCTTTGATGACACTGACGAAGAAGTCGGTTAGGTTTGATTGGGGGACGAAACAAGAGGAAGCATTTCAGACACTTAAGGAGAGACTAAGCACTGCACCAGTTTTAGCACTACCAGAAGGAGTAGAAGATTTTGCCGTTTATAGCGATGCATCAAAAATGGGTTTAGGTTGTTTACTAATGCAGCGAGGCAGGGTCATTGCATATGCGTCTCGTCAGTTGAAAGAACACGAGAGGAAATACCCAACTCACGACATGGAACTAGCAGCTGTTGTCTTCGCGCTAAAAATCTGGAGATACTATTTGTATGGTATAAAGTGCATGATCTATACTGATCATAAGAGCCTTAAGTATTTGTTTGATCAAAAGGAGCTAAATATGAGACAAAGAAGATGGATGGAACTACTTAAGAATTATGATTGTGAGATTCACTATCATCCAGGTAAGACAAATGTAGTTGCCGATGCGCTTAGTAGGAAAGAGAGAAACGGACCAATCAGAGTCCGAGCCATGTGGATGAGTGTTAAGGTGGAGCTTCTAGACCGAATACGGGATGTCCAAAAGGAAGCTCTACTCGAAACGAACATCAAAAAGGAGAGAATGATTGAACAAATTAAGACCTTGACAGTTGGACCAGATGGAATATATATACATGGGAATCGGGTTTGGATTCCTAGTTTGGGAGATCTAAGAAATGTAGTGATGGATGAAGCACATAAGTCTAAATATACTATGCATCCAGGTAGTAATAAGATGTACAAGAATATAAAGGAAAGCTATTGGTGGCCTGGTATGAAGAGGGCAATAGCTGGCTATGTGGGGAAATGTTTGACGTGCTTGAAGTGGAAGACCGAGCATCAAAGACCGTTTGGAATGTTACAACAAATGGAGATCCCAGTATGGAAGTGGGATATGATCACGATGGATTTTGTCACCAAACTTCCAAGGACGGTAAAGGGGCATGACGCCATAAGGGTAATTGTTGATCGGCTAACGAAATCTGCTCATTTCTTACCGATCAGTGACAAGTATACATTAGAAAGGTTGGCCCAGTTTTATGTCAATGAGATCGTGTCGAGACATGGTGTACCGATATCCATTGTCTCAGATAGGGATGCTAGGTTTACTTTAAGGTTTTGGTCAAGTTTTCAGCAAGAAATGGGAACGCGGTTGAACTTGAGTACCGTATATCATCCTCAAACTGATGGCCAGAGTGAGAGGAAGATATAAACACTAGAAGATATGTTGAGAGCTTGCGTAATTGACTTTGGAGGTAATTGAGACAACCACCTCCCATTGATAGAATTTGCTTATAACAACAGTTACCATTCGAGCATCAAGGCGGCACCATTTGAAGCGTTGTATGGCCATAAGTGTAGAACTCCAATTTGTTGGGCAGACATTGGAGAAATACAACTAGCTGGACCCAAGTTAGTCCAACAGACATCTAATAAAATAATACAAATCAAGGAGAGGTTAAAGGTTGCGCAAGATAGACAATAGAGTTATGCGGATAGAAGACGTCGACCTTTGGAATTCCAAGTAGGTGATAAGGTTTTGTTGAAAATATCGCCATGGAAAGGGGTCGTGAGATTTGGGAAGAAAGGTAAGCTAAGTCCAAGGTATATCGGACCATTTGAGATAACTGCAAGAGTAGGAGCAGTTGCTTACCGGCTGAAGCTACCAAAGGAGTTAGGTGGTATTCACGATACCTTTCATGTGTCGAACTTGAGGAAATGCGTGGCTGACAAATCAGTTGTTGTGGATTTGGAAAACATCGAGGTTAATGATAAACTCGCTTATGTAGAAGAGCCAGTTGATATCTTAGATAGGAAGACGAAAAGACTATGAAACAAAAGCATACCGCTGGTGTTAGTAGAGTGGAAGTTCCATAAGGGCACTGAAATGACGTGGGAGCCCGAAGAAGAAATGAAATCTAGGTATCCTAAACTGTTCTAGCGAGTATTAATTCCGAGGATGGAATTTCCTGAAGGAGGGAAGAGTTGTAAAACCCAAAATTTCGAGGAATAGATAATTTACCTTTATTATTATTTATGTTTTATTTATATGTATATATATATATATATATATGTCAAATAAAAATAGAAATTTAAAATAGGTTTAAAATCGGACCATAAGTGAAGGAAAAGTCAAGCCATGGGCGAAAGTGTAATTTCGCGATAGTTAAAGGGTTGGGTCGGATGTAAGCAAGTCCAAACCAGAAGGACCTGTTTTATAAATGTGCAACAGACCTGCACTGCAGAAGGGCCTGCTGTCAGCGTTGGGTGAGGCAGAAGAGGAGCAGGCGGTGCCTGGTCCAAAAGGGGAAACTGTGACCTGCCGGTTGCAGGCTGTGGAGAAGCAGTTTCACAGCCTAAAACTCGGGATTCGACCGATTTGGTCAACTAATAGGCCAAATCATTTGAGGATAAATTATGGTCACTGGTTTAGGGTCGCCATTCTTTTAAAAAAAGAAGGAAATCGTCGAGCTTGAGAGAGAAAAACCAGAGTTCAAGACCAGGCAAGAACCCCCTGTTTTCCCGTCATTTAGAGGTAAATGCTCAACCAAAATTTATGTTGTTACAATGTTTAGCTGTATCTTTGACCCTGTGTAGAACTCTATAAAGGCCCACGTCCAAACTTCGTGTTTTAGAGTTCGAATTCAAAGTTTAGATTTCATTTGGTGAATACGTTGTATCGCGTTCTGTTTAGAAACCACTTTAAAGAAGGTCATACAGAAGCTCTGCATGAGAGCTTTGTATCAAGTTATATGGTACAGAAGCTCTACATGGGAGCTTTGTATCAAGCTATGGTAGCCAGAAGCTCTATATGAGAGCTCTGTATCAAGTTGTATTAGATAGAAGCTCTGGAAGAAACCACAGAGGGGCTCTGGCCCTTAATGTTGAAATAATTTTAGTTAAGTCACAGAGGCTCTGGTCTTAGGTTCGAAAATATGTTCTAAGTCTAGTTAAGAACCAGAGGCTCTGGTCGCGAGACTAGAGGCTCTGGAAGATAGAGACCAGAGGGGCTCTAGCCCTTGAATTATTTTCCAAGTATGATTTGGGACCAGAAGCTCTGGAAGAGAGACCAGAGGGGCTCTGGTCCTATGTCAAAATAATTTCTAAGTGGCTAAGAACCAGAGGCTTTGGTCATGAAGACCAGAGGCTCTGGTCATGAAGACCAGAGGCTCTGGAAGAGAGACCAAAGGGGCTCTGTCCTTGATGTGAAACATAATTGCTAAGTATGATTCAACCAGAGGCTCTGGTCGTGAGACCAGAAGCTCTGGAAGAAAGACCACAGAGGGGCTCTAACCTTGGTGATGTATTATTTTCTTATGGTGCACAAGTAGAGGGGCTCTGTCAATACAACCACAGAGGCTCTGGCCTAAAGGACTTAAGAGTCTAGAGGCTCTGTCAATGCAACCAGAGGCTCTGGCCGTCCACAGAGGCTCAGGTCTTCTTCCAGACTTAATCGTTTAAGGTATATAGCTAGATGATACACGTTGTGTCTGAACTCACGTTCCTATAATTTTGTTGATGTGAAGAACGTTCCTAAGCATGGTTGACCAAGGTTGACCCTAGCCAATGTAGTTGACCGTAAGTTGACCTTTATGTTAATCTTTGGGAGAAATTAATCATTTATATGCTATTTACTATTATAAATTATAGGTTGCCATACAGTGACGTTAGTTAAGCAATCTACGTTAACAGGTGAGTCTTCATGAGACTTACAATGGGATGCATACCTATGTATAAATTAATTTTCGAGCATTATATGATTTATATAATAACGGGTACATATACATGATGTTTCAGTTTACATACWTGATATATTTTACATGTATGTCATTTTATGATCAGTTGCATGCTATGTGTTTAAACAGTTTTCAAATAACTCTAGCATGTTATACCATATGAAAGTTTTATGATCAGTTTTAGTAGGTGAGCATTTGACCAGCAAGTCACGACCAGTTTAAAACACTACCCGGATAAGTGGGTGATCAATTAAGATTGAAGTATCAACCCAGGGCGTGTTTGTGACTAAATGACTCACACCCGACAGACAAGTTATGAGATCTCTGTTATTTCAGTGCTGCATGTTTTTCAGAAAATGCATACTTTTGGTACAAAGTTTACAAGTTGATACGTATGATGTGAAATGATCTTTACTCACGCAAACCATGAACYCACTGAGCTTTATAAGCTGACTATAGTATGCATCTCAGGRCCAGGTAGTTCGAGATTGGATAAGAGCAAAGGACACGCTTAGAGAGTCGCTACTTATCATCTTATGTTTAGTCTTTTGACGTTGTGTTGATCTTTGTAACTTAACCCGGTATGAGGTGAGTTAGAACTTAAGTGAATTTTGAACGGTTCAAGGACCTCCGCTGTAAATAGTTCAAACGATTTTATGTTAGCCGTCTTTTGGGGTATGTATTTAAGAATTGTTTCAGATTACGTGACATTCTCAAAAAAAAAATGAGGGTGTTACATATTGTATATTGTTGCATGTTACTTAAAATTCAAGATTACAAGTAATTATGCATAAGTACAACTTATTAAAGCTCGATGTTTGAATTCGTATAAATAGCTGCGGATAASCRTAATCAAATAKAGGATGACCATCTCATTTTAAAATATAAAAAATCTAAAATATAATTAGAATAATTATCGAGTTCCAACAAAGTAAATAATTATTATCTTTATAAAAAAATTATATTATTAAACCAAATATAAATTATTTCGTTATTGTACATAAATTAAATTATAAAAAAATTGAATGAAATAATTACCCAAAAAAATGAGGAATTTCAAATAGTTTATTTGATATTAATATCGATATATTTTTGTCAAATTTTATGATATCTTCAAACATATATTTTATTCAAAATTAAAAACATCATCACTTTCTCAAAATCACATAAAGTCATATTATAACATCAACTGAGATAAAAAATAAAATGAAATATTAAAATCACGATATATCTCGCTGCATTACACGGGTACGCTTCTAGTACACCTTAAAAGGATTTCCCTAACAACTTTTATATACATCTCAATTATTTTTTAAATAACTTCCATACTAAGTTTTTCCTTTTTACATCTTTGGCCCAAGTCATAACAACTTCCATTTTCAATTTATATACCTATAAATCATTCATTACACACCTAAATGATTTATACGTTATGATTGATATAAGAGTAATTTATGGATGTGATCTCTAAGGTGGGGTTCGGTTTGTAAAATATTTTTTCGATGAAATGAAATTTGTTAAATAAATTTAACTTTGAAGGAATTGGAATGAAATATTGTCAGACTTGACCACCTGTTTGGTTGGTAGACATTAGAATATAATCTGTTAAGAAATTGAAATATGTCTGTTTGGTTCATAAAATATAGCTTTGGAATTGGAATGAATATTGGTAAATGACCAAAATGCCATTTTTTGAATTTTTTTAATTTTTTAAAACTAAAAATACATTAATAGAATAATCATTTAATATGTAAAAGAAATATAAAATACACAACCCGAATATAACCATAAGCCAAACGACGTTACTAAATCAATAGTGGTCGGCGGAGATCGGTGATGGTCCACGGTGGTGCTTCGCAGTGGTTCAGATGGCGATGGTCAGTAGTGGTTCAGATCGATGGTGGTCCGCGGTGGGTTCAAATGGAGGTGGTCAATGGTGGTTCATATGAACGATGGTTCAGATAGGTGGTGATGGTGGTTCAAATAAGTGGTTATTCACATCGTTGGTTGTCAGCGGTGTCCGATGGTGATTCAGATTGGTAGTAGTCACCGATGGTCGGTACTGGTTCAAATGGGTGGTGGTCTGTGGTGCTTTTAAGTGGCAGTGGTCGGATGTGGTTCAAATTAGGGGTGGTTCATATCGATGATGGATCAAATTGATGGTTGTTCAGATTGGTGATGGTCGGCAATGGTTCAAATCGGCGATGGTCGACGGTGATTCAGATCGATAGTAGTTAGCGGTGGTTCAGATCGACGGTGATCTGTGGTGGTTCAGATGGTGATGGTTGATAGTGATTCAGATCGGTTGTGGTCCATGGTGGTTCAGGTGACGGTGATCGGTGGTGGTTCAGATCGATAGTGGTTTAGATCAACGACATATCAGATTGGTGGTGGTTCAGATAAGCGGTGACCGACGAATGTTTAGATCAGTAGTGGTCGGCGCTGGTTCAGATCACCGATGGTTCAGATTGGTGGTGGTCGACGGTGGTTTCGATTGATGGTGGTCGGTAATGGTTCAGATGGAGATGGTCGGTGGTGATTTAGATGGCGGTGGTCGGATCGACGTTGATCAAAGGTGGTCAACGATAGTCATATTGGGTTTTATGAGATTAAGGTATATTAGGTTAAGGGCATATTTGATATTATGAAAATAGAGAATTTCATTCCATCAAAATACAATGTAGTTGCTAAGAAAAATGTTAAATTCTTTTATTTATGGAATTTCGTAGGATTTGAAGATTCATTTCGTGAAAAATATGAACCAAATGAGAAAATGAAATTTGGTGAATGGAATTCAATTTTCCAATTCCATTAGATTCCTTCCAAATCTGCAAACCAAACGCCCCCTAAGATTTATCATTTGTTATGGATTTGGTCCTTTATTTTCATTTATTACATAATAACCCTCTACCTATGCAATTTAACTTGGATTGGGTCCCTCCGGCAAACGACAATCTATTTATGTCTGTTAAATTAAGGGCAAATCAATCATTTTGTCATTTTCCTTTATTTTACAATTTTTAATTAATTTTTTTCTATTTTTTAATTAAAGTATTTATATACTTTATTTTAACTTTTTTGTCTTTTTGAGGGGGACCAATAAACACCTGTCACCCATCTTTGGTGAGTTTCATCGCCTCTGAAACCTCACTCTTTCACATTGTTTTCCCTTTGCTAGAACTACACACTCATATCCATCTTTTTATTGCCCGACATCACACCCTCCACCCAATAACCTCCTCTCCTCTCACTATTTCTTGAGTGAACCACCATCCCCAACCACCCCGGCCTCTCCATCATTCTACATGATGATCGAACCTAAATAGAACCACCTCCATCTTTCACCGTCAACAAGCAATATCATGTTTTGGAACTTATGACTATGATCTTGAACCACCACTAAACTCCATGTCTAGTTTTAGCAGATACAAATCTGCATTGTCTGAGTTTTAGATCCAAGAACCACCATCCTCTGAGTTTCAGATTCAAGAACATCGCCGTCTGCATCATCTGAGGTTCAGTTCCATCTTTCTCTTCGAAAAACTTCCGCCATGGCTATATATGGTTCCATTTGCATGACTATATCTAGTTCAAGAAGATGAAGACAGACGATGTTTTGGAAAACCCAATGAACTCAGAGATGGTTCCATGGATCTAGGATTGAGAGAGAGAGATATGGAGGGGTTATGGGTGTAGGTGCGGGCGGCGGTGGTCACGGTGAAGGGTTTTCATGTTGGAAGTCAAGGGTGAAAGAGATGACCAGTCTAGTCATGGTTATATTTGTACCTCAAAGTTTCCCTGTTATGCATTTTGTTCCATGTTTTAAAAAAGTTTCGCGAAAAATATGTAAATATAAATAAAAAGAGTGAAATGACCATTTTGGCGGACGTGGGGGACCAAATCAAAGAAAAAATAATAGAGAGTTATTTTGTAATAAATGAAGATAAATGATTAATTCCTCATCATCACCAGTATTAGTTGAAACTGCTAGTCGATCTATCAGATCAACTTCTGTCTACCCCACTCGGTCAAAGATCGTCGAAAGTCTTTTTTAATAACCGGAGGGAAAATGAATGAAAATTGTTATAACCAGGTTTGAGACAACCTAGGTTGAGGTAATTTATACATGTTTATTATGTGGATTACGTGAAATATGCATATCTAAGTAGAAATGCATGAACTATTTATGTGAACATGATATTGTGCATGCATATATGTGAAAAGATGGCATGATATATATATGATTTATACATGTATGCATGTGGTGTGAAGCATACATAAGGTGGTGCATATTTGTGATAAGATATCATGGTGGAAACATTATTATATTCAAAAACTTATACTTTCATGGTTAAGAAACCATTAATTTTATAATAAAAAACCCACCACCCAAGATTATTTCTATTGGTTAAAGCTTTCACCGCATATGAGTTTTTAATAATCTTCACCGCCATAGTGGGAGTATTTAAAGAAATAAAAAGATAAGATTCTATCTTATCATTTCATTTTGAAGAAAAATCTGTTGAAAGAGAAAAAAAGTGTTGTGGCGGTGAGAAGTGTTCTTGAACAAATCTTTTGTTCAAAGCTGTTTGAAGAGCTTGTGATTTGCTGTGTGTTCTAAAACTACAGAATCTGTGATTTGTTAAAGTGAGTTTTTTTAAACTAGCGTTGATTATAAACTGTGAGTTTCAAAAATACTGTTGATTATACACTGTGAGTTTTGATGACTATAACCTTTATATATTTGGTTATATAAACTGCTGGGTTTTGATATTGGTTTTGAAGAAAAGATGGTAAAACTATTTTGATAGTTTAAAGGTGTTATGGTTATATGTTTGAATATTAAAAACTGTGTTAGGAAGGATAAAGAAGGGATTGCTTCTTTAAAACAGTTTTGGAAATGATATCCTGTTTTGAGGATTTAAAAAGGGATATGATGTTTTGGAAATCATTGAAAGAATAGATTGTCCTTGAGTTTCAAAGGGTTTGATGATAAAACTGTTGATTGAAAACTATAGAGAATATTCTTTTGAGACGATTGTGATTTTGTTCTGTCTTCATTTGGATTTAATCTATAGATTTTATGGATAAAACTATGAATGAGGATTCGATAAGATGGTTGTGACTGCGGTCCTTCATCCAAACTAGTTCATAGATTTTGAAGAATAAATAAAGGTGGCATATCAAGGAGAGGTGTCTTTTGGAATAAGGGTGACATATCAAGGAGAGGTGTCTTTTGGAATAAGGGTGACATATTAAGGAGATGTGTCTTTTGGATATAAGGGTAGCAATTGTGTGTGAATATTATAGCTCTTACTATTATGTCTTTTAAGACTACAATAGATCTGAGTCCTTACTTCTTTGTGATTTGAGAACTCAAGGATATTGTTCTTATTATAAATAATAGTATTGATGTTATTGAGAAGGGGAAAAACTTGGCCTATGGCCATTGATATTGATTAAGAGTGTTTTGAAACAGAATGGTTATTTTTATGAGGAATCAGAGAGGCTCTGGTTGTTCCTTGTAAGGAACCAGAGGGGCTCTGGTTGGTCCTCATTATTGGAACAGAGGATTCTGGTTATTGATTTGGAGAATGAGCAAGTCTTTACTAAATGTACTAATTGGACCAGAGGCTCTGTATTTATTAATAAGTGCTTTTATGTCAAAATCATTTTTTATAGAAGTTTTAAGAAAAGGATTTTTATACTTAGAATCTTTTTATGAAAAACAGACCAGAAAAGCTCTGGTTGGCTTACACGTTGAACCAGAGGGGCTCTGGTTGATCATGTCTTTTGGAACCAGAAGCTCTGGTTAGTTCAACAAGAGGCTATGGTTGAACATGAACTCTTCATAATTACTCTTTTTATGAAAAAGGCTATCTTATTGATTGAAAGTTTAACTAAAGACCATTTTAAGAAATTATATGAGTCAGAAGTTCTGGTTAGTGCAACCAGAGGCTCTGGTCGAGGAACCAGAAGCTCTGGAAGAGAGAACAGAGGGGTTCTGGTCCTAGTTATTGAAATATATTCCAAGTGTGGTTTGGACCAAGAGGCTCGATGGACCAAAACAGAATCTGATTTTATTTCGCATGTTGTGAAATGATTATTTGATATATATTTTGGTGATCTTCACCCTGTATTACATAAAAGGGAACCTCACTAGACATTCATGTCTAACCCTCATTTCGTGTTTTCAAAATATGTGTGCAGGTAAAGATAATAAGGGAAAGAGCATTATGTGAATTACTTCCCTATGTGCTTAGCTGTTTTTGGAAGCATAGATGCTAGGATGCAAGAACATGTACTTTTGAAATTTTTGGGTTGCGTATTTTACATTAAAGACTTTTGTGTTATGGACCTATGTGGGAGAAGACATGTATTCTATGTATAATATATGTGTTATATGCAATGTATGGAKTGGGGGTGTTACAGAGCTGGTATCAGAGCCTGAGTTTAAGGGATTTAGGTATTCGCATGCATGATAACTAGACTTAAACTATTTCATTGCATATTAGGGTCCCAGATATAGTTAGCACCTTTGGAATAAATATAATAAGTTAAGAGATCAGTGTGTAAGGTATTTTCGGATTACATCTGGCCAATGTAATTTTGAATCTACAGGTACATAACTGAACTTGGACACTTTATTATATTTGGGAATGTGAAAAATGTGTGTTTTAACTTTGTTATCTACAGATGGCTAGTAGATCAAGAAGGTCAAAAAGGATCACCCACCCCAATGAAGAAGAATCCCCTGTTGCTCCTATTGGCACCTCTGAGGGCAGAAGCAGAGGCAGAGGTAGAAGCAAAGGTAGGGGACAGACCAGAGGCATAATAAGCCAACCAGAAATTAGTATGAATTAGGCAGAATCAAACTTTGAAAATATGAATCAAGAACGGATGTCTCACCTAGAATATGTAACAAGAGACACATTAGCTGAAGAAATGGGAAAGCTAAGGGAAACCTTGACTTCTATTTTGAGGAATCCTGCCATAATAGAGACAAGCAGAATTGAAGTTACTCCATCGATTCCAATTCTCAATAACAGGGAAGGAGACATAAAGATGTATCTAACTTGTAAACCACCAACCTTCTCGGGAGAAAGAGATCCAATTAAAGCTATGTGTTGGATCAAAGAGATCCGATGTGCAGAAACAGATAAAGTCAGATTTGCAGTCTTTATGCTGAAATCAAATGCGTTATTTTGGTGGGAAGTAGAATCCCTAGCCAGAACAGATATTTTGCAAACTATGACATGGCTAGAGTTTGTCAACAGATTCAAGGAGCARTTTTGCCCAAAAGYTGCCRTTAKACAAATGGAAGAAGACTTTCTAAAATTGGAACAAGGAAACAGAACTGTAAGGGAATATACAGAGAAATTCATCGAATATTGAAGATTTGCATAACATTATATTTTCTCGGAATCTAGAAAAGTGGAAAGGTATATTTGGGGATTGAAACCATCAATCCGAGAATTTGTCATAGCCATGAATCCAGCTACATTTTCATTAACCGTTGACGCAGCGGAGGTAACAGAAAGAAACAAGAACAGACAAGAAGAAGGGAAACAATAGAAAAGAGGAAATGGGAAGGTCCATCAACCAGATACAAAGGACCAAAAGTTGTAAAACATGGAAACAGGTCCATGCAAAGATTCAATGAAAGGACTTGTCCCCGATGTCAACAAGTTCATCAGGGAGAATGCAGGATTGAACTAAGGAAATGTTATAAATGTGGTGAAACTGGTCATTTGTCGAATGTTTGCCCAATAGTAAAAATGTGTTTTAATTGTAATTCTCCAGATCACCTCAAACCAAATTGTCCACAATTTAAAGCCCCACAGTTAACCATGGGGAG
>NW_020202837.1:19183-20388 GCF_001531365.2 Cynara cardunculus var. scolymus
AAAGTCTGCAAAGAGCTTTAGGATCACAAATCAGATTAAGTATGGCTTATCACCCACAAACAGATGGACAAAGTGAAAGAACCATCCAAACTCTCGAAGATATGTTGAGATCTTGTATCATCAACTTTGGGGGATCATGGGAAGAACATTTGCCGTTGATAGAATTCACCTACAATAATAGTTATCACTCCAGCATCCAAGCGGCACCTTATGAAGTCCTATATGGAAGAAAATGTCGAACGCCATTATGTTGGAATGAGGTAGGTGAAAAACAGTTGACAGGTCCCGAGATTGTGCAAGTAACATTTGAAAAGATTGACCAGATTCGAACAAAAATCAAAACTGCCCAGGATCGACAGAAAAGTTATGCCGACAAACGCAGAAAACCGATTGAATTTAACGTAGGTGACTTTGTAATGTTAAAGGTATCTCCATGGAAAGGTGTTATGAGATTTGGGAAGAAAGGTAAGCTTAGTCCAAGGTATATTGGACCATTCAGAATCTACAAAAGAATTGGACCGGTAGCTTATCAGTTGGAATTACCATAAGAACTCCGCTTAATTCACAGGACCTTTCATGTATCAAATCTACGCAAATGATTGGTAGACTCAAGTTTAGCAATACCACTTCCTGAGATTAAACTTGACAATAAGCTGAGTTTTATCGAGACGCCAGAGGCAGTAACTGACAGAAAGACCAAAGTATTGAGAAACAAGAAGATAAGTTTAGTAAAAGTGCAGTGGCGTTTTCATAAGGGTTCAGAAACAACTTGGGAATTAGAATCTGACATGAGAACTCAATATCCGTGGTTATTTGAATAAGTGAATTCCGGGACGGAATTCTTTTAAGGGGGGGAAAATGTTATAACCAGGTTTGAGACAACCTAGGTTGAGGTAATTTATACATGTTTATATATGTGGATCATGTGAAATATGTATATCTAAGTAGAAATGCATGAACTATATATGTGAACATGATATTGTGCATGCATATATGTGAAAAGATGGCATGATATATATATATATATATATGATTTATACATGTATCATGTGGTGTGAATCATACATAAGGTGATGCATATTTGTGATAAGATATCCTGGTGGAAACATTATTATATCAAAAAACTTATTCATGGTTATGAAACCATGAATTTTATAATAAAAAACCCACCACCCAAGATTATTTCTATTGGTTAAAGCTTTCAC
>NW_020202837.1:20858-26099 GCF_001531365.2 Cynara cardunculus var. scolymus
GAAGGGATTGCTTCTTTAAAACAGTTTTGGAAATGATATCCTGTTTTGAGGATTTAAAAAGGGATATGATGGTTTGGATTTCATTGAAAGAATAGATTGTCCTTGAGTTTGAAAGGTTTTGATGAAAAAAATGTTGATTGAAAACTATAGAGAATATTCTTTTGAGACGATTGTGATTTTGATCTGTCTTCATTTGGAATTAATCTATAAATTTTATGGATAAAACTATGAATGAGGATTCGATAAGATGGGTGTGACTGCGGTCCTTCATCCGAACTAGTTCATAGATTTTGAAGAAGAAATAAGGGTGGCATATCAAGGAGAGGTGTCTTTTGGAATAAGGGTGGCATATCAAGGAGAGGTGTCTTTTGGAATAAGTGTGCCATATCAAGGAGAGGTGTCTTTTGGATATAAGGGTGGCAATTATGTGTGAATATTATAGCTCTTACTATTATGTCTTTTAAGACTATAATAGATTTGAGTCCTTACTTCTTTGTGATTTGAGAACTCAAGGATATTGTTCTTATTAGAAATAATAGTATTGTTGTTATTGAGAAGGGAAAAAACTTGGCCTATAGCCATTGATATTGATTAATTGTGTTTTGAAATAGAATGGTTATTTTTATGAGGAATTAGAGGGGCTCTGGTTGTTCCTTGTAAGGAACCAGAGGGGCTCTGGTTGTTCCTTGTAAGGAACCAGAGGGGCTCTGGTTGGTCCTCATTATTGGACCAAAGGATTCTGGTTATTGATTTGGAGAATGAGCTAGTCTTTACTAAATGTACTAATTGGACCAGGGCTATGTATCTATTAATAAGAGCTTCTATGTCAAAATAATTTTTTTAGAAGTTTTAAGAAAATGATTTTTATACTTAGAATCTTTTTATGAATAATAGACCAGAGAAGCTCTGGTTGGCTTACCCGTTGAACCAGAGGGGTCTGGTTGATCATGTCTTTTGGAACCAGAAGCTCTGGTTAGTTCAACGAGAGGCTCTGGTCGAACATGAACTCTTCATAATTACTCTTTTTATGAAAAAAGGCTATCTTATTTATTGAAAGTTTAACTAAAGACCATTTTAAGAAATTATATGAGTCAGAAGTTCTGGTTAGTGCAACCAGAGGCTCTGGTCGAGGAACCAGAAGCTCTGGAAGAGAGACCAGAGGGGTTCTGGTCCTAGTTATTGAAATATATTCCAAGTGTAGTTTGGAACAAGAGGCTCGATGGACCAAAACAGAATCTGATTTTATTCCGCATGTTGTGAAATGATTATTTGATAAATGTTTTGGTGATCTTCACCCTGCATTACATAAAAGGGAACCTCACTAGACATTCATGTCTAACCCTCATTTCGTGTTTTCAAAATATGTGTGCTGGTAAAGATAATAAGGGAAAGAGCATTATGTGAATTACTTCCCTATGTGCTTAGCTGTTTTTGGAAGCATAGATGCTAGGATGCAAGAACATGTACTTTTGAAATTTTTGGGTTGCGTATTTTACATTAAAGACTTTTGTATTATGGACCTATGTGGGAGAAGACATGTATTCTATGTATAATATATGTGTAATATGCAATGTATGGAGTGGGGGTGTTACAAAAATAAAGGCCGAAGCCCACCATGTGCTAGCATTGTGGTTTGGAATCAATTCTTTATCAATAGCACACCCTTTCTATGAACCTTGTCGATGATCAGACTTACATTAAAAATATGAACTAGGTGCAATGAAGAGTAACTGAGAACAAATGAGCTTTTCTGGTTCTATTGGGTTAGTGTTAAGTAGGTATTTTAGCCCTTTATCAAGAGGCAAGAGGGAAGAGGAAGCAGGCCTACAACTAGTTGCGTTCTGGTTAGTTGCTATTGCTCCACTTCATTTAGTTGATTCAATTCATGTTCAGTGTGCCCTTCCCCCCTCAGCTAGTTGCCTTCTTAGCCTCTAGCCCTTCAAGTTACCTATCTCATTCATATATGGAATGCTACTTTAAGATATCTTTCCCTTTATGGAGAAGAGCTATATACATGCAAACTTTAAGGACCAAACACATAATTTACTTTTAACATAATCAACACACCTAATCATCCTCTTTTTATTTAAATTAAGTAAACGTTTTCATTTATTTATTTTAGCTAGGATATTTATATAAAAAAGATTTGGGAGTAGAGGAGCGATCAAATGAAAACCACTCTCATTTGTACAAACCGTACAAACCACCCTCATACGTTGATTTCATTGTTTAATCTTATGAAATTTTTTCATGAAATTGTTTAATCTTGTGAAATTGTTTCATACAATATTTTTTTTTGATGAATTTGTTTCATATATGGTTATCAAATTGTTTCATATAATATTTAATGAAATTTTAATTAAAATGTTTCATGTATTTCTCTAAAATTAAAATATGAAAATGATAATATCTATGATTAACACCCTCCACAATAAAAATGGTTAATTAACCTCTCATAATTACAAAAAAATGAACAAAATGAAAAATTATAATTGGTTGAATGTGGTTTTCACGGTTTGTTCAACTAATCATAATTTTTCATTTTGTTCATTTTTTTGTAATTATGAGAGATTGATTAATCATTTTTATTGTGGATGATGTTAATCATGGATATTATCATCTTCATTATTTTAATTTTAGAGAAATACATGAAACAGTTTTATTAATTTTAGAGAAATACATGAAACAGTTTCATTAAATAGTATATGAAACAATTTCATAACCATATATGAAACAACTTCATCAAAAAAAGTATTATATGAAACAATTTCACAAGATTAAACAATTTCATGAAAAAATTTCATAAGATTAAACAATGAAATCGACGAATGAGAGTAGTTTTTACGGTTTTTACAAATTGGAGTGGTTTTCATTTGATTGCTCCTATATATATATATATATATATATATATATATATAAACACTACATTAATAAGCATTTAAACCTAAGTCTTAAGTACAAATTTTAATGCATTGAATACAAGCTTTTAAATCCACAAAGTAAAAAATATCTTAGTTACAAGGTTGTATGCATGATGTACAACTTCTTAAAGCATTGATACAAAAAATGGATGCAATGAAATCCCCTTTCTTCCAAATCAGTTTCAGCAGCTACCATTTTCCCTCATCCACCTACAAGAATGATTCCCTATCAACGATTTGAAATTTCAAATTTCAAATTTAAAATGATGCTTGAAGGGCTTGTACGTGAGAGGGAGACTTGCCCTAAACAATGATGATTCAGGCTCAGTTCATACCACCACCACCACCATCTTCTTCATTTTCATCTTCATCTTCATCATCATTGTGAAATCTTTTATCGTTCTTCTTTTTTGTGATGAACATTTCACGTTTTTGTCCCTGTGGTTTTGCTTAATCCTTAAAACATATTTTCCGATCCGGAGGTATTATGAGGCAATGATGCATTTGTTGTGTGAAAAACGTTTTTTGAGCATCACGTATCGAGCATTGAGGTGAAAATCGGTCCATAGCTTGGCAGGGCAACACGGAAGATATGTTCAATTAGAACATGCAACCGGTGTTTGCAGCCATGGTGGTGTTCGATCCCCTTTTGCCGATATCAGTTGACAGATCTGAGCCTTGCGTACACATACAATCTAATTCCTGATCCCATCTTTCTTAAGCAAGTTGAAACCTTCTTGCTATTTAGCCATAGTTATGATCTAAATTACTAGGTTTGCTTTTGTACAGATTTAGGGCTTTTGTTGAGAAAGCTTGATTAGGGAAGTTCTTAAAAACTGGGTTATTTTGTTCTTGACTTTTTGTTTGAACCTTATATGCCTTCCTGGTTTCAGATTTCTATGTGTACCCTGTTCAATGTTCGTCGCGAGTCTCTCTCCCCTTTAAATTTTGTTTCTTATGCTCCTATTTTCCCCGAGATCAACAAGCATTTTCCAAAACCCATTTTTCACTTTCTTTTTTGATTTTGTGAATATATTTTCTGGTTTCTGTAAGATTGTATATGTTTCTTTTTGTATTGACATGTTCTAGATTCTATATTTGTATATAACTCGAAGTTGATAACAACAAACCATTTTCAGATGTGGCTTTTCCAGCTTTGCATCAGGTTTTGGCTTTTTCAGCTCATCTATTTTTTGATTATGTTATCTCACCATTGTATTGATTTTTATGGTGTTCATTTCTAGCCACCCCAACTGAATTATATCAAAAAACTTGTTTGTCATCATCCACGGTCTACTTTTACAATACAAAATATGAAATGCTACTCTTGCAATTTAACAAGAGTTTGTTATATTGGATGGATAATAGATAGTAGAGAACCAAATGAAACAATCAATAAAGTGTAGGGTCTAATCGGTA
Source organism: Cynara cardunculus var. scolymus (assembly GCF_001531365.2). Lineage (NCBI taxonomy): Eukaryota > Viridiplantae > Streptophyta > Magnoliopsida > Asterales > Asteraceae > Cynara > Cynara cardunculus. The sequence goes on from NW_020202837.1 coordinate 25,199, forward strand.
ATATAACAAGAGTTTGTTATATTGGATGGTTCCATAATACGACATCTCATGCACGGCCAAATTAGAATCAATTCGGTTGTCAAAATCCAACATTAAATAAATTATTGGATTGTTTCAGTTCCTCTTAAAGCCATTGAATATGAAACAATTAATAAAGTGTAGGGTCTGACAATTTCAAATACAAATCTTTATCCGTTATCGATATGTCAGTTTACATCTTTTCAAAATTTCACATCCTGCCGTATTGCGCAAGTACACAACTAGTCCCAAGTTCAATGCTAGCGAGATTGTCAACATTTTTATGTTTCGATGTAACAAGTCGTTTTTTTGGTTGGATAATTGGTCACATTTTATTCATGAAATGGATTGGATTGGTATTAGTTTGGATACAGAAAAATCGATCCATTCGTAAGTACATTCGATCTATTAAGTACCTTAGGTACCTTGTGGTAGAATTGATGTCTATTTCTATGGCCGGTTACTTTCGTATTTTATTTTTAATTACATGTGTCTACTATTTAGGCAGAACACCATCACTGATTTTTAGTAAGAAACTGAACAACCTCTACAGAATAGAAGAGGACTACAACGACGAAGAAGAAGAATTTGATAACAATAGATGGGTTTATTATATGTCTCGGAATCAAGAAAATTTGAAATTCAAAATACTTGACAAAAATAAAAAATATGAAGAAAAATACATTTGTTTATTTGATATATATATATATATATATATATATATATATATAGGGGAACGATCAAATGCAAACCACTCAATTTGTACAAACCGTGCAAACCGCATTCAACCAATCATAATTTTTTATTTTGTTCATTTTTTTGTAATTATGAGAGATTGATTAATCATTTTTATTGTGGAAGGTGTTAATCATAGATATTATCA
>NW_020202837.1:26439-27705 GCF_001531365.2 Cynara cardunculus var. scolymus
CATATATATATATATATATATATATATATATATATATATATATATATTAATAAGGGTGGAAAGTTATTGTTGAATTTAAGAGTTACAATTTCTTATGGATCATGTACAACTTGTTAAGCTTGTACAATTGGGTCCATGCCCACTCCCCCTAAACCCTTTAACCCAGGACCAAGTCCTAGAAACCACTCTTAATCCCACACCCCTAAAACCCTCATCAGCAGGTTCTCACTCTCTCTATGATGAACTACTATCATCAAAGATCCATTTATGAATTGAAGCAAGCATCTAGGAGATGGACATTTCGGTTTTATGAGAAACTCAAAGAGTATGTTTTACTCAAAACCAAGACGAACCTTGTGTTTACATTAGAGCTAGTGGGAGCATTGTAGTCTTTCTTATCTTGTATGTTGATGACGTACTATTCATTAGCAATGATAGTCCAACTATACTGTGACAACTCTGCATTTTGGAATTTCAGGTTAGTATCCCATTTTAGACCTTTATTAAAAACTAAGTCTTTCTAGGATTTAACTACGATGATCTGATATCATCTTGCTCTTATTCCAAGATTAGTTTGTTAGGTCACGTTTCGGCGGGTAGCTAACCAAGTTGGTTCGTGCAAAGCCAAATAGTTTTGAAATATTTCACATAAAAATAAAATCGATATTTTTGTTTCGTTCTTTTTAAAATTCAAATTTCCAAAGTTCCGTTCTTTTATTTTTGGCTGCCAATTATGATTGTGAAAGAGTGTGGCTTTAAAAATCTTTTGTCAAAATTGTTTAGTTTGTTGTATTTATTGGGGTCTTTTAGTTTGTAATTAAAAGTCTTTTTGGGCTTGGGCCTTTAGAGGTCAGCCCATTCTTTTCATTGAATCCACATATAAATACCCTTCCCCTTTTGAAAGTTCTTCACTTTCAAAATTTCCAGCCATTTCATCTCTCTCTCTCTCTCTCTAATTCCATCACTTTTCAACCGATTCCATCTCCTTGCAAAACTCAAGGACTTTTGCTGTTCTTGAAGACCTGTTCGTGTCTTTTTATCAAGAAAATGTATGTTTTTAAAGCTGTTCTATTTTCTTTTAGATATCCAGAAGTCGTTATTCTTCTCTCTACTCGATTCTTTAAGTAAAATTTTTGGGATTTAAAGAGGAGGGATTATTCATCCAAGACCTGCATGTGTCTTCGTTGGAATGATAATCTGTGACCCAAGATTCTTAGTCCCTAAAGAAAGAAAAATTCCTTGCATGTGAGGTCCGATCACATTTTT
>NW_020202838.1:0-1276 GCF_001531365.2 Cynara cardunculus var. scolymus
AAGGACTCAAAGTGCAGAATTTTCTTTCAAGTCTGAATACAAAGGGGGAGAATGTTAGGACTGAAAAATCAGTATTAATTGTATTCGTCTTGAAAGTTAAATATAGTCTATAATTGTAAAAGTCAGCGTGTTTGACTTTTTTTATGGGAGTTTGACTTTGACTATGTTTAGTAGGTTTGACCATATAAATATGGTTTGTCTTTGTAATTAGAGGTAGGAGAGCTTATTTGTAAATACAATACGTAAAGAGAGGTTTGACCAGAATTGTAAATATTGACTTTCTCTCTCAATGTTCTTGATGTTCTTGAATGCAATATCTTAATCTGCCATGTTTGTGAAGCATAATGAAGATTGATCAGTGAATTTTGGGACTCACAAACACAGAATTCATGCGAGCACATAAGGCAAATGATGGGGATACAAACGAGAAGTTTGCACTCCAGTCAAATAACACTTTAGCATGAAATGAGTTCACAAGAAATGTACCTGTTACTACATCAGGTGTAGTTTCTGTTTCGTGTTTGGTCATTTGAAAAGATCGACCTCGCGCCCCTCAAAGCAAGTGCATATGAAAGGAAAGGCTTTGTTGTTGGATATTCTGGAGAACAAAAATCAATTGAGAGTAAAGACTGAAGGAGGATTTGCAGACTTCAATTCAATCAAAAAATCAAAGGTGAGTGCATTAAAGCTTTGAGTATAAATTGTTTGCATACAAATCAGTAGTTATTGGAACTGGTTATTATGATTTATATTACATTATTGTGCGGATATTCCTTAAATCGTCCAAGTGTTGACCGGTTTATTTTTAAACCGCTCAAGTGTTGTCCGGACTCAACCCTAAACCGGTCAAGAGGTGATCGGATTAATCATAAATCGCTCAAGAGGTGACCGTATCTCATTTAAATCGGTCAAAGGTTGGGCGATGTATTGTCCGTATTGTTTTAAATCGGTTAAGTTGTGAGCGGGGTATTGTCCGAACTTGTTATCCGGACAAAGATATTGACTTAATTCTAAGTGTTAACCGGACAAATCTTATACGAGGTATTGTCCGGATTGTTGACCGGAGATAATGGTTTCTGTTATATCCCTGATCTGACAGTAGAACAATTTAATAAAGGAAATCAAGAGAGATTTGTAGAAGAAGAAGATGAAATAGAAAACAACGCCACTTTCTTTATTGAATGGAAATTGCAGACTCTCAAGAACCCTAATCGACTCTCATATGATGAATCTAAATCTATGTTTTACTAGGAATTCTCTAAAATGCTCTCGTACA
>NW_020202838.1:2116-28055 GCF_001531365.2 Cynara cardunculus var. scolymus
CTTGACAAAACAGTGCAAACAGTCTAATGACAAAGAAACTTTCAATGAACCGCAAATTGAGTAGGAATTCAGCTTTAGAGCTAGATTCAATTAGAGATAACTTGAATAACCGAAGCAAACACCATTGAAATTAAAAACCGGAGAGAAGAATTGACAATTAAGCTTTATAACTTCAAGAAACAGCAGGTCAATTTAAAAAAAAAATGACAGAGATGTTGTTAATGCTTCTAAGGGCAAAGCATGAAGGAAATTGCCATTAAACATGAACGAATAGAGATAACAGGCAAGAAAAATAGTGAGCTATTATAGATTTAAATCCACAAAGAGAGAAGATGAAATAATACTCAATAAATTGGTGATAAATATATGTTTGGCAAATAAACCACCAATTGCCTTAGGCTGAGTACCATAAACTCTTGTTAAACGCCTATGCGTAGATTTGACAAGAACAGGGTTCAATAAATCGACTGATTCCAAGAAACTCTATAAACCTAAAGTTTTATTAACTTAAAAAGTTTTATTAACTTAAAAAGTTTTATTAAGCAATCTGGGCTAAAGATGGATCATCTGAAGACGCTTCTGTGCTAAAATGTCTAAGTCTGGAAGAAGACCAGCCGCTGTTCTTAGATGAATTCGAATCTTTTTTGATCTTGAATCTTTAGGTTTATAGAGTTTCTTGGAGTCAGTCAATTTATTGAACCCTGTTCTTGTCAAATCTACGCATAGGCGTTTAGCAAGAGTTTATGGTACTCAGCCTAAGGCAATTGGTGGTTTATTTGCCAAACATATATTTATCAACAAATTATTGAGTATTATTTCATCTTCTCTCTTTGTGGATTTAAATCTATAATAGCTCATTGTTTTTCTTGCCTGTTATCTCTATTCCTTAATGTTTAATGGCAATTTCCTTCATGCTTTGCCTTAGAAGCATTAACAGCATCTCTGTCAATTTTTTTTAAAATTGACATGCTGTTTCTTGAAGTTATAAAGCTTAATTGTCAATTCTTCTCTCCGGTTTTAATTTCAATGGTGTTTGCTTCAGTTATTCAAGTTATCTCTAATTGAATCTAGCTCTAAAGCTGAATTCCTACTCAATTTGTGGTTCATTGAAAGTTTCTTTGTCATTAGACTGTTTGCACTATTTTGTCAAGTAATCCACACATTTATCTATCCTGTTTTGGATGAATTAGCTACTTTTGGGGTGAGTGGCTATTCCGTGCTTCAAAGAATGTGCTGGATTGTGGGCAGATTAAAGCTGCATCTTGTGCATTCAGTAGTGCTRCATTCACATTGAAACTAATTTGATCTAAGAGTTGAAAATGAAGAACATAGAGCTACATTCTAGGTGGAGCTTGAATATTCCATTCATGCTAAAAACACTAAAGCTTTTTGAAGATAGCAGAGGGGAGAAGACATGAAGACTTCTTGAAGATGCTTGCTTTATAAAACTTTGGGGGGGAGATTGTTAGCATCAATTTGATGCTAATAATTAACTTAAAAAATTTTATTAAGCAATCTGGGCTAAAGATGGATCATCTGAAGACGCTTCAGTGCTAAAATGTCTAAGTCTGGAAGAAGACCAGCCGCTGTGATAAATCGACAAAGTATGGACGACCAGAGGCTCTGTAAGAAGAACCAGAGCCTCTGTGATACGTCACAGAGCCTCTGTGAAGACACAAGTACCAGAGCCTCTGGAGGACCAGAGCCTCTGGTTGTATTGACTAGAGCCTCTGGAGTGACAGAGCCTCTGGAGTGACAGAGCCTCTCTGGTCTGTCTATCCTCTGGTCCTCCAAGACGACTATCTTCAGAATCCTAATCTGGATAAGGATAATCCTATTTTGGATAAGGCTAATCCTATTCAGATTATCATGGAGTAATGCCTATATATAGCAGTGTTTCAGGCAGAGAAAATGTAGGAGAGCATTTTAGAGAATTCTTAGTAAAACATAGATTTAGATTCATCACATGAGAGTCGATTAGGGTTCTTGAGAGTCTGTAATTTCCATTCAATAAAGAAAGCGGCGTTGTTTTCTATTTCATCTTCTTCTTCTACAAATCTCTCTTGATTTCCTTTATTAAATTGTTCTACTGTCAAATCAGGGATATAACAGTTTCTTTTGATATTCTAAGTGTTTGTCAGGATTTCATATCCGGACAAGGTTGACCGGACTTCAAATTCGGTTAAAGTGTTAGAAAAACATTGAGATATAATGGCGGTGTAACCGCGAGAGAGATGAAATGGAGGGGTAACCGCGAGAGAGATGTAATGGCGGTGTAACCGCGAGAGAGATGTATTGGCGGTGTAACCGCGAGAGAGAGATGTAGTGGCGGTGTGACCGCGAGAGAGAGATGTAATAAGTTTATGTGTCAGAACAGGTTTGATTCTGAATTGATTGTTTGGAAAGTATGTTGTTTGTTTGGGATTTATACACTCACTAGACCTTTTTGGTCTAACGCTCAGTTGTTGGACTAACCGGTTTTGCAGGTCATCATACCTCGCAGGATAAAGGCAAGGGAAAAGTTTWRAATGAATGACATCTAGTACTCATAAATGTATTTCAAGAAAGTTTTATTTTGTTAATCTGTATTCTGTAAACGATGTTACAGTTTGTGTTATGAGTATGATGATGTGGATTATCTGTACATGGAATATGTGGGTTGTTACACCAACTTCACAGCAGTTAAAACATTTTATGGGTTATATTCGGCATTCCCCTTAGAGGTACTGTTGACACCGGGGACAGGCTCTTTCTATCGGTTTCTGCATTGCTTATTATTAAACTTGGTAGTTTTTGATCCTCGATAATTGGCCGAAGATCCTTCCCATTTTCTTTTCTCCATCTGTTTCCCTTCTTCACTTCTATTCTTATTCCTCTCGGTGATTTGTGTGCTGCATCTACTGCCATTGGAAAGGTAGCAGGATTCATTGCTATAGCAAATTCCCTGATGGATGGTTTTCGACCCCAAATGTATCGTTCTACTTTTCTAGCCTCTGTTGAGATGTAATGCTCAGCAAACCTTGAATATTCTATGAATTTTTCCGTGTATTCTCTGATTGACCCAAAGCTCTGTTCTAGTTTTAAGAAATCTTCTTCCATCTGTCTGACCGTTGTTCTAGGACAAAATTGTTCTTTGAATCTATTCACAAACTCAGCCCATGTCATAGTTTGTAGAATATCTATTTTGGCCAATGATTCTACCTCCCACCAAAACATGACATTTGATTTTAACATAGAAATTGCGAATCTGACTTTATTTGTTTCTGCACATTGGATGGTATTGAACACATATTCTATCTCCTTGATCCAACACATGGCTTTAATTGGATCTCTTTCTCTCGAGAAAGTTGGTGGTTTGCAAGTCAGAAACATCTTAATATCTCTTTCCTTGTTATTGACAACTGGAACGGCTAGATTAATCTCATTTCTGCCAGTCTCGATTCTGGCAGGTATCCCCATAATGGAAGTCAAGGTTACCCTTAGCCTTCCCATCTCTTCAGCCAGCATACCTCTGGTCACGTATTCTGGTTGTGGTATCTATTCTTGATTCATATTTTCAGAATTGGATTTTGCTTGATCTTCATCATTTTCTGGATGACTAGCTCTGCCCTTAATTTTCACTCTGCCTCTGCCCCTTCCTCTACCTCTGCCCTCAGAGGTACCAACGGGAGCACGAATAGGAGATTTCTCTTCTTCATTAGTGGGGTTGGGGCGGGCAATCCTTTTTAACCTTCTAGATCTGCTGTTCATCTGTCGATTTCAAAATTTAATAAACATATTTTCATATTTCCAAATATAATAAAGTTTCTAAGTTCAGTTATGTACCTGTAGATTCAAAATTACATTGGCCAGATGTTATCTGAAAATACCTTACACACTGATCTCTTAACTTATCATATTTATTCCAAAGGTGCTAACTATGTCTGGGACCCTAATATGCAATGAAACAATTTAAGTCTAGGCATCATGCATGTGAATACCTAAATCCCTTAAACTCAGGCTCTGATACCATCTATGTTACACCCCCAAATCCATACATTGCATATAACACATATTTTATACATAGAATACATGTTTTCCCCACATAGGTCCATAATACAAGAGTCTATAATGTACAATACATAGTTTAAAAATTCCAAAAGTACATGCTCTTGTATCCTAGCATCCAAGATTCAAAACATAGCAAAGCACATAGGGAAGTAGTTCAAAAAATGCTCTTTCCCTTATTATCATTACCTGCACATATATTTTGAAAACACRAAATGAGGGTTAGACATGAATGTCTAGTGAGATTCCCTTTTATGTAATGCAAGGTGTAGATCACCAAAACATTTATATGAAATATACCATTAAAATCAGAAGATAGAATATCGCTAATTTGATAAGCCAATGATTTTTTTCCGTGTTTCAGAATACGGTTAACCAACATGTTTAACTAATCGATTACGATAAATGGATCTGATTCTACCATAGAGGCCAACGATAGGCAATAACTCCCCCCGAACACAACTTACAACTTTCATCATACTGAAGGGGTATTTCCATGGGTTTGCCTTATGAATGTTCTGAAGAAACCTCAACTAAGTTATGTTATAGAAAAAAAGGATTCTTGCGTTTTTACACTCCTGTTGAGTCCAAAAAAAAGTCAAAATATGGTGCTTATGGGGGGTGGTACTCGAACATTGGCTCGAGGCATTTTCTCCCAGATATTTCGATTCCAGTAAATGATGACGCTATATCTTCAATCCGCTTAATTCTTGGCAAAAACGAATCAATTTAGGTAGTCCTTTGTGGTTCCGGTGGCGACTAGACACTATTTCGGAAACACAAGGACTCAATCGTATGGATCTGTTTAATTCCATCGGGCCTCTGGTTCCAAGTACCATACATAGAAATATTTTACTAATCACGACCAGAACCCTTCTGGTTCCTCTACCAGAGCTTATGGTTCCTCGACCAGAGCCTCTGGTTGTGCTAACCAGAGCTTCTAGCTCATATATAATTTCTTTTAATGTTCTTTAACTAAGCTTTCAACCAATAAAATAGCCTTTTACATAAAAAGAATAGTGATACAGAGTTCTTACTCGACCAGAGCCTCTGGTTGTACTAACCAGAGCTTCTGGTTCAAAAGTTATGACCAACCAGAGCCTCTGGTTCAACGTTTGAGTCGACCAGAGCCCTCGGGTGCAACGTGTGAGTCGACCAGAGCCCTCTGGTCTGTCTTTAGTAGAAAATACCAAGTATAAAATCCTTTTTCTTAAAACTTCTTAAAATATGGTTTTGACACAGAAGCTCTTATCAATAGATACAGAGCCTCTAGTTCAACTAGTATCTTTAGTAAAAACTTGCATATTCCTCAAATTAATAACAAGAACCTTCTGGTCCGATAGTGGGGACCAACCAGAGTTTCTCTGGTTCCTCATAAAATGTACCTTCTGTTCTAAAATACTTTTAATCAAAATTAATGACCATAGGCCATATTTTCCCGTAACCATAACATCAATACTATTATTTCCAATAAGAACAACATCTCTGAATCCTCAAATCGCCAATAAGAGAGAACTCCAATCTGTTGTAATCTTAATAGATATAATATCAAGAGTTATACCATGCATGCGCACACACAACGACCATCTTTATTACATCCATAACTTCCCCTGCTTATAGCAATAACTATCCATCACACACAAAGACCATCAATGACAGGCTGGAGACCTTTCTGTTAGAGTGAACCTCATTCATAGCTTTTTATCAAATCATAATCTCAACACAGGTCTATATTCAAACCCTTCAAACCACAAGAACAATCTGTTCTACATATGATTTCTCAAATCATCTTTTTTTTCTTAAATCCAAAAAACAGGGTACCAAATTGAGTGGCCAAATCATACAAATCAGAAAACAATCTTCAAGAATCAAGAACAAGATGAATTTTAGGGAGAGATTTTCACCAAATCTTCAATAAATTTCTTTGGGATAATTTCTTACAACAATTACAGCTCTAATCAGATTAACAATTGAATTAATGACAATTACAAAGCTAATTACTATTTATACTAAGAAAAACAGTAAAGCCTAACTAATACAAAAACATTATAAAGGGATAACTTGAATACAACTTTAAAGCACAATCTTGAACCCAACAATTTCTCCACCCTTTGGATTCAAGTTCGAACTCTTGTAAATCTGGTCTTTCTGAGTTCGAGCAGTTTCTCCACCCTCCTCAGTGCATTCTGATATTGCAATTTTTCTTCAAGCAAATTCAAGGCATTAATCAACAAATACCTATCTTTTGGACTCATCCTCTCCAACTTCGTAGCTTTATCATTATTAACTCTCCTCATTTCCAGCACCCGTCTCACCATTTGAACTTCTTTATCCGAACCTCGGCATCATATATCACCCCGAACTCCAGTTTTTCAAGAATCATGTAAAACGGATAAGCTTCAATGTCTTCTAGCTCTTGATCAGGTCTCTTCAACTTAATGATTCTTTGATTATCTTCAAGACCCATTTAGACATCAATAACCATAGACACCTTGACATGAATCTGCATAAACCTTTTGATCGCATTAAGACCCACAAGAACACCTTCTTTTCTGTTCGTCATATTCTGGATTTCATGGTACATATACTCCAGATCTTCTAAATACAAGTTGGAGAAGTCAACCTCGCTAAACACCCAGACCTTACCATCTTGTCGTGTCACTGTGAATACTGGATACCATACTCTAAGAAGTCTTTGAGCATCAATTTGTTTGATTGTGACGACTCGATGTTTGGTCCGAACTTGGCTTATCGGGAGACGCTTTCCTTTGAGAAAGTGCTTGTACTCCATACGATAATCTTTGGTTTCTTTATGGATACCAAGTATCTTGTCAGCACTTAGAGCTTTGCGATGCCGGAGGAAGATGCCAAAATAAATGTCTTCAAGATAAGGTTCTCTGATTCTTGCCCTGTCATAGCCTGGAAAGTTCGCACGGATTGCAAATGGCACATAACTCTTTGAAAATATCTCGGTCGGATCAAATGTCGCTCTAAGAGTATCGGATGCACCAACTTCAACTGTAGTGGAGGGTTCAGGCAAACTCTGACGATCACCCTGAAATGGGAATATTGGATCTTCTTCAATAATGTCAGCTTCAAAGTCAAAATATAATCCAGATGATTCGTCAATGTTATCAATATCTTCCCTGAAATCCTATTCTCCACCCAGTTCTGTGGCAAAAGCTTCATTAAAACCAATATTGGCCGACAAATCCAGTAGCAGCCTTGTTCCTACTGTGGAGTCCGCCGGCTTTTCAACCATTGGCTTGATCGCTGGATTTGTCTCCAATACTTCATCATCTTCCACAATTATTGCCTCAATAATTCTTTCCCTTGTAGATTCCGGGACAGAACTTTCGAAGTTAACATCTTGAGAAGCTGGCTCTCTTTCAACACTTAGAGAGCAGACGACTCAGCCACCCTTTGTCTTTTTCTCTCCCCCTCATGATGATCAGGATCGTCCGGAACATCATGCCTTCGTTTTAGTGAGGTGGCCTGAGCTCAACAAGTCTCTTCTAGGATAGATACCCATTCGGAGAGGGCATCAATTGAACTTTTAAGAACTTGAGTGTTTGATGTGATTAACTTACTAACTTTAGAGAAGCTAGAAGCAACCACATCCTGAAAGGCCCGAACTGTGGGGTTTTCATCAATTTACTGTCTGAGGAGCCCAACCAAATCTGCATCTTCCACATCAGGGTTTTGAGATGACATCAGTTTAGCGTACAATAAGGATTTGAGCTCATCCACCGATTGCTCTTGTACCATCGGAGGCTTAGGTACAGGCGGTGGTGACGGTGTAGATGGTTGATCTTCTTCTACTTGTTCCATCCCCTTCAACAATCTTTCGAGACTAGAGATCTGAGCTTCCATGTTATCTTGAACAACCTCTAGGGCGCCGTCCAAATATTCCCATGACACGAAGTCTGGTAAGATCACACCTGGATCACTTAGATTACTAGTTGAGACAATAGTTGAGTAAACTATTGCGCCTACGTTCAGTGTTGGCAAAATGGTAGCACTGGTAGGACTTCCGACCGGTCCTTGTGGGAGGTCAATTGACACCACTCTAGTCATTCCGATGAGTTCACTAAGAACCGCAATAGGAGCAACAATGCTCTAGACTCTTGTGTACCTAAGTGTATCGGCTCTAGACTCGAGGTGCATAGAATCAAAGTCGTAGGCTGGGGCAGCGACCTACTTGTTTCAATATCTACATTCTCCAAGTGAGAAGTAGATAGAGTATGTGCTAAGTCCCCGTGATGAAATGAAACAACTGGTTGTTGAGAACCAGTTGAGTGGTCGGGTTGGGTGTGCAAGTGCATAGCTGGGCTAGCTTTGTCTTCTTCAATACCAACATTCAACGGATGAATGTCGATAACAGATGTGGGTGCCTGACTATGTGTTTCAGCTAGGATAGGACCTTGATCTTGATTTTGTGCTCCACTCTCACACTCTCTATCTTTTTCTACTTCCCTTGCACTCAACCTCTCAACATTTTCAACTTCAGCTCCGTCATCACCTCCTTCTACTGGAATATCTGACATATCTTCCAGCATGCGATCATAATCATCAGGTCTGACTCCAAAATCATCAACATTAAAGGATCGAGAATGCAGACTTGGACAAGTCTGAGGAGCTTCAAACTCTGGAAAAATATCGTCAATATTGTCAACCACTGCTCCAAGTTGAATATTCTGGGAAATAATTGGTTGAGCAGGGTTGTCATCATCATCATCATTATCATCACACTGAGCTGTCTGGTTGTCGGATATCGTATCTTCCGAACTTGAAGAAGTCATGGAAGTACTATCTGTTAAAGTACTACGCTGATCAGAGGCTCCCCGCTCTTCATCACCCCTCTCAATTACATTTTCTCTCAACGCACAGCCCTATTCAGGTAACCCTTGTTCCTGAAGACTCTCACCTGCAGCTATACCCTCTCTCTCAACTGAGGCATGGGATGATCCCGAGGTAAGTTCAACCGGTTCTGGCTAAACTATAGGATCTATCACTCGTCTATAGTCTACTACACACTGAGCCCTCTGATCAGTGAAGGCAAATAGCTTGGGTGGGATTTCCATTATGGAGTCTAAATCTTCAACCTCGGTATGTTGTCGAATGCGAGTCATGATGAACGACGGCCCCATTTCACTATTTGCTCTGGCCAGAATGTCTTCGTTTGTGTTCATCTTGGCTTTAATAAAAAGTTGCAGAAATCATTGATACGGCACGAACTTTCTGGCTTTAGAACGGAAACCGTTTAGCATTTACGAGCTCGACCAGTTCATTCCATATTATGAGCGCATAATCGTAATTGTGCATAAATACGATCCCACGGAAGAATTTGAGGAACGAATTGCTGCACGTATCGATTCTGTCAGTCTTTGACGTTAGGCATCTGTTGAGGATTGAGAATAACAGATGCCAGATTGAAGGTAGGAATCGCTGTTGGACTGATACTAGGGAACCGCCCACATGATATTGTCTGCTTTGGGCTGCCCCTCCCGGCAACAACCCCTCACGACTTTAAAACGCGTCACTGGTAGGAGTAACATCCCGCTTCCTTATAAGGAAGATGAATCTCCCTAGCCTCATCGATATGGGATGCTCCTGCATTGCTACAAGAGCGTTGGGTTTAAGAAACGTGGATTTGACCGGCTCGAGGGAACGATGAGGCGGAAGTCCCAACATTCCCCCCCCCCCCACATTGGTGCGGCCCTAGCTCTGATACCAATTGGTGGACCGATACTAGGGAACCGCCCACATGATATTGTCCGCTTTGGGCTGCCCCTCCTGGCAACAACCCCTCACGGATTTAAAACACGTCACTGGTAGGAGTAAGATCCCCCCTTCCTTATAAGGAAGACGAATCCCCCTAGCCTCACCGATGTGGGATGCTCCTGCATTGCTATAGGAGCGTTGGGTTTAAGAAACGCAGATTTGACCGGCTCGAGGGAACGATGAGGCGGAAGTCCCAACAATCGCCATTTGAATTGTGACGGATTAGTCAACTCTTGCGAGTATCCTAACCATTTGATGTCACGACAGAGTTCGTCGTCGGTCACAGGCATTTCAAAGCCTGTTGACCCCGGTCCGGGAAGACGTAGTATTCTTCGTAGTCTTTTTAGCGTCAACCGACTGACATACTCATCTACGCTTCCTTCGAAATAATATGTATCTCCGTCTTTGGCTAGTATTAGAGTATTCTAGAACTACTGAAGGTATATCATAGGTACAGGTGTATAGGCAGAAAGGAAATACGAAATTAGATGTCTGTTTAGGAAATACGAAATTAGATGTCTGTTTAGGAATTCTGGTTTTATTTCAAGGAATTGGCTTTGTGGGAGTAAAGTTTCTTCGGGTATGGGTTGGTTTAATTGCTGGGTGGGTTATTAAGGTTATCAAACCTGACTGAAGAAATATGGGATTCCTCGTCAGACTGATGTTGTTGATCCGCCATTTATACCTGTAAAATGTCTAGAAAGTTAGATCTCAAATTAATAAACAAAGCGAATTTCTCAAAACCAATGTAAAAAAAATGAAAAGCAATTGAAAACCAAAAAAATATTCAAGACTTAAAAAAATACTAAAATAAAATTTAACTAAATAAAAATTCATTAAAAAAAAATAATAAAATAAAACTAAAAGTAAAAAAAATTAAGTTTAAAAAAAAATTACTTAAAAAATATTCTAAAAAAAATTATCTAAAAAAATAAAAAAAATTCTAATAAGACTAAAAAAAATTACTAAAAGAAAACCTTAAACAAAATTAAAACAAACAAATATCAACCGAATTAGAAATCCGGTCAACAAAAAAAACACAAAAATATTCTAACACAACCTAAACCGGACAAATTATCAACCGTATTAAGGTTGATCGGAGTAAATTCCGGTTACCTTCTCCAGTTAATAATCCGGTCAAAACTCAAACACACTAAAACCCTAAATTGAACAAAACTAACCTAACAAATCTAAAAACTAAATCGGACAAAGCTAAGAACAAGTTTTATTATAATCGATTTGTTAGATTTGGTTCATTTTAAGGTCTAATTGATTTACAAGTTCACAAAGATTAGATTCATGATTTATGTTCAGATTCAAAATGAATAGGTTCCAAGATTATAACAGTCCAATATAATCAGTCCAAGAATGTAATGTGTCAAGTCCAAATGTAAACCTTTAAGAATAGATGAAGAAAACAAAATCAAATTGAACGAATGAAGAACTTGAGCGATAAAGTTGACCGGAGACGATGATGAACAGGAACACACGATTTATAGTAAAAGTAAAAAATGAAATGTAAAAATCAATTGAGTATTTATAATCGAAGTCAAAAACCGTTCATATTCTAAACCGTTCAAATTCTAAACTGCTCAAAGCTTATCCGGACAAGAGGTGTCCGATTTAGAGAATAATAAATCAACTAAGTGATAATCCGGACAATAAATCGCTCAAGGCACAGGCGATTTAGAAGAACACCAGTCAAGAGTTATCCGATATAAGAATAAACCGCTCAAGAGTCAATCGATTTAAGAATAAACCGCTCAAGGGATGATCGATTTAACAATAAATCGCTCAAAATTGGACTTAAATCGCTCGAGGAACGAGCGAATTAAACACGAAACATAAACGATTTAGAAATCCGCTTAAAATGAACAAACGATTTAGTAATCCGCTCAACTCCTTTTGAAACATATCGAATCTTATCCGGATATACGCAATAAATCAGACAAGTGTTGTCCGGATTAGTCTAAATCGGCCAAACACTTATATTTTTAAACTCTAAATCTTTCAAAAATTAGATAATGTTTTAATAAGCTGTAAGAAAATTTTAAACATGTTAGTTCATACAGAAAAAATCACTCCCCCACAAAATATGACTCAGATAAAAAATTCAGATAAAGATCCACACTCCCCCTCAAATATATATTTCCACGATCAAGAAATTTAAAATCAGATAAAAAATTGAAACATTGACTTGTATTAAAAAATATTGAAATTTTGACCAAATGAATTTGAATTAAATACAATTCAATAAATTGAACTGTTTTTARTAAAWWTTCAAAATTTCAAATTAAGCATACCTAACTTAGATACGAGAAAGCTAAAACGTTTTTCATCTAAAGCTTTYGTAAATAAGTCAGCTAATTGAAATTCTGTATTTATAAAATATAGTTCAATGGTTCCTTTTTTCTACATGATCTTTAATAAAATTATACCGGATATCTATATGTTTGGTCTTTGTGTGTTGAACAGGATTACACGAAATATTGCACTTTTAGAATCACAATAAATGGGAATTTTATAAAAATAAAACCCGTAGTCTCTAAGCTGTGTCTGCATCCATAAAACTTGAGAACAGCAGCTCGCAGCAGTTACATATTCTGCTTCGGCAGTAGATATGGACACACAGTTCTGTTTCTTTGATTCCCAGCGGACTAATTTGTCTCCCAGAATTGTAGATGTCCCGAA
The DNA here is from genome assembly GCF_001531365.2 of Cynara cardunculus var. scolymus. Taxonomy (NCBI): domain Eukaryota; kingdom Viridiplantae; phylum Streptophyta; class Magnoliopsida; order Asterales; family Asteraceae; genus Cynara; species Cynara cardunculus. The sequence goes on from NW_020202838.1 coordinate 14,639, forward strand.
GTGCTTTTCCTGTCCAACATACAGCTTGCATAGTCTGCATCTGAGTAAGATGTCAGTTCAAAACTAGTACCCTTTGAACACCAGAGTCCAAGATTAGCAGTCCCTTTTAAATAACGGAAAATGCGCTTAACGACACTTAAATGGGACTCCTTTGGATTAGCCTGATATCTGGCACAATATGTATTGAAAACATAATATCCGGTCTACAAGACGTCAAATACATTAAAGAACCAATCATGCCTAGGAATGTTTTCTGATCTACAGCTTTTCTAGACGGATCAGCATGTATTTTCGTTCCATAAGCCATAAGTGTTTTTATAGATGAATAATTTTCTAAATTAAATTTTTTCAGGATATCAAAAATATATTTTTTTAACAGATAAAAATTCCCGGAGATAATTGTTTTACTTGAAGACCTAAAAAGAAGTTCATCTCACCCATCATGCTCATTTCAAAACGCGAAACCATTAAGGCAGAAAAGCTTTTGCAGTATTTTGGGTTCGTAGATCCAAATATTATGTTGTCTACATAAATTTGTATCAATATAATATCCGACTTTTCCTTTTTAATGAAAAGGGTTGTGTCAATATTAMCTTTCGAGAAGCCTGACTTTACCAGAAATTCTGATAAGATGTCATACCAGGCTCTCGGAGCTTGTTTAAGACCATAAAGAGCTCGGTCAAGGATATATACGTGATCCGGCTTTGACAAATCCATAAAACCCTTCGATTAGGCAACGTAGACTTCTTCCTTGAGAAGACTATACAAGAATGTTGTCTTCACGTCCATCTGGTACACTGTGAAGTTCTTGTGTGTCGTGTATGCTAGAAACATCCGTATTGCTTCGATCCGTGCTACCAGGGTAAAGGTTTTGTCGTAGTAAACGCCTTCTTGTTGATTGTATCCTTTAGCGACGAGTCGGGCCTTATTTCTGACAACAACACTGTCTTCATCCTTTTTGTTCTTGAATACCCATTTTGTACCGATAATCATCTTATTATTAGAATGGGGTACCAATCTCCAGACTTTCAGTGCTTCAAACTGGTTCAGCTCCTTTTGCATTGCGAGTATCTAATCTGGATCAGCTAAGGCTTCAGATACCTTAGTTGGTTCAATGTTACTCAAAAACATCAAGTATAGACACTCATTAGCTGTAGCAGACCGTGTACGAATAGGTGCTGATGGATCACCAATAACTTGATGTATTGGGTGATTCCTGGTCCACTTCTTGCTATAAGATAGGGGAACATAGGAGCTTTGATCTGAGTTTTGATCAGTGTAAGTATTTGGGGAGTTTATCGGAACAGGTTCAGGTGAAGGTTCAATATTTGGAACTGGAGTAGGTTGAATATCCGGCTGAGGTAAGGTATTTTCATCTTGTACGACCGATACCTCTGGCGCTTCAGAATTTACACCCTCTTCATGCTGAACTGGACCGTCAGGAGTTTCCATCTCAATCTCTTCATCAACTACTTTCGTTTCTTCTTCAGTTTCAGTTACTGGAACATCAGGAGATGGACCAGACAACTGTTGTTCGGTATGAATATTCCTTGACAAATTATTAGACTGATTAGATTTATTTTTAAAATATTCTTCATAGAAGTTCTCAAACAATGAATCTAAATCAGCATTATCAGTATTTGAAGACTCAGGTTTATCAGCTTTCCGCGTAGTATTAATTATCAGCCCGGGTCCTGAACTGAATTGTTCAGAAGCCACTTCAATGACTTCATCAAATGACACGTTCACGCTTTCATTGATGATTTTAGTTCTTTTGTTGTAGGCCCTATATGCAGCAGATGTTTTGGAGTAGCCTACGAAGATAGCTTCATCAGCCATTGCAGCGAACTTCCCTCTGTCCTCTTTGTCATTTAAAATAAAACACCTGCAACCAAAAACTCGAAAGAATTTGATATTAGGTATTCTTTTATTTATTATTTCATACGTAGATCGGTTCTGGGTAAAAGAAGCAGTCGCCACTGCTTCAGCCCATAAGATTAGTGGAAGCTTTGAACATGTAAGAAGTGTACGCCCCGCTTCCACCAACGTTCTATTTTTACGCTCAACGACACCATTCTGTTGTAGTCTTCGGGCTGTCGAGAACGTTTGTGTGATACCGATGGATTCAAGAAATGTACCGAGTGTATTGTTCTTGAATTCAGTTTCGTTGTCAGTTCTGATTTTCTGAACTGGAAGTTGTAGATTATTTTGAACTGTCTTCAAGAAAGAGATAATCGTCTCGGCCGCTTCATCCTTTGACCTCAGAAAATGAACCCAGGTATATCTCGAGTAGTCGTCAACTATGACCAAAACATAATTATTTCCGTTAATGCTCTGGACTCGCATAGGACCACAGAGATCCATATGGAGTAAATATAGAGGACGTTCGGTGTTGAACTCTGTCTTCAGCTTATGTGAAACTTTTTTCAGCTTACTCATCTCACATGCACTGCATATGATCTTTATGAAACTTTAGGTCTGGGATGCTTTTAACCAAGTTGTCACAAACCAACTTGTTCAGATATTTGAAGTTTAAATGAGAAAGACGCCGATGCCATAGTAGATTCTGCTTCAAGGATGCCTTGGATATCAAGCAGACGTCAGTATCTACTTATGTGTTGGATAGGTCAATTGTGTAGAGGTTTGATCATCTGATTCCAGGTAGAAGCTCTTTACCATCAGTAGTACAAATGTTGCACTGGTTAGCTTTAAAACAAACTTCTAAATTCTTATCACAAAATTGACCTATGCTGAAAATATTATGTCTAAGTCCTTCGACATACGACACTTTCTTTATCATTAAATTCCCAGAAATTACGTCACCGTATCCAATGATAGACGAGTATTGATCGTTTTCGAATCTTACCGTACCTCCAAAAGATTCAACATAGTTAGATAATAAATATTTTCTACCAGTCATGTGCTTAGAAGAATAAGGAATTGATTATGACAAAACCTTCGCACCAGTGGCTAGACTCGAAGCTATTAAACTCTTCCCAGCCTTTGATGCCCATAGAGACTTCAAAATCTACCAAATGGATGTGAAGATTGCTTTTGTAAATGGAAATATCCAAGAGGAAGTTTATATTGAACAACCTCTAGGGTTTCTTGACCCTAAGTAACCAAACCATGTCTATCGTTCAGATAAACTCTTTACGGGTTAGAATAGGCTCCTCGTGCCTGGTATGATACCCTCTCCTCGTTTCTCATCTCTGAGAAATTTGTCCATGGAAAGATTGACCAGRCCTTATTTCTTAAGAGAGTWAAAGYTCATATCATTCTAGCCCAAATATATGTCKATGATATTATTTTTAGTTCCAATAATCCCTCTTTATRTTTTTGGTTCAATGATCGCATGAAGAAAGAATACCAAATGAGTATGATGGGAGAACTAACCTTCTTTTTAGGTCTCCAGATCAACCAATCCGATAAAGGTATCTTTATCAGCCAGAGTAAGTATGTCCGTGATATGCTGAAAAAGTTTGATCTCTCTAACAGCTCATCTATGAAAACTCCTATGGCTCCTCCTCTTTCTCTCAACAAGGATCCAAAATGGAAAGCTTGTAAATGTAACTGTTTATAGAGAAATGATTGGCTCCATGTTGTATCTTACAGCTAGTCGACTAGATATCATGTATTCTACTTGTTTTTGTGAACGATATCAATCTGAACCTAAGGAATCCCATCTGATTGCTGTAAAACGCATTTTCAGATACCTGAAGGGAACTTCTAATTTAGGTCTTTAGTACCCTAAGGGTTTAGGTTTGAACCTAATAGGTTACTTGGATAGTGATGTTCCAAGTTGTAAAATTGATAGGAAAAGCACCACTAGAGGCTGTCAGCTTCTAGGTGAAAAGTTGGTGAGTTGGACAAGAAAAAAGAAAAACTTAGTGTCCACATCAATCGCTGAAACTGAATACGTTGCCGCTAGAAGTTGTTGTGCCCAAGTGCTTTGGATGAAAAACCAGCTCAACGACTACGATCTTCAGTTTTCAAAGATTCCTATCTATTGTGATAGCAGTAGTGCTATTGCAAATGCAAACAACCCTGTTCTTCACTCCAATACCAAACATATTGAGATTTGATATCATTTTATCAGAGATCATGTTATGAATGGTAATATTGAACTTCACTTTATTCCCACTGATTACCAACTCGCTGACCTTTTTACAAAGCCTCTTGATGAGACACGATTTAACATCTTGATCAGCGAACTTGGATTGCTAAACGCTGAGGGTTAATTTCCTTCAGCTATAAACATTACTCAGTAAGTGAAATGATTCAGTGTTCTTATTCTATCACTAAACTCTTGAGTAAATAAATCTTTTCTCTCTAAGGTATGTATACTCGCTCATCTTCTTTAAAACTTAAAACAATCACTAAAGATTTTCTTCTTCAGTGATCAAAACGTTTTAAAAGTTTGTTTCAGTGATTCTTTTTATTGATGAAAATTTTAAGTAAGTATATCTCTCTACTATACTTCTCTTTCCTTAAAATCAAAATGATCACTGAACTTTTCTTCATTCAGTGATTCAAAAGGTTTTAAGAGATAATTTCAGTGTTTCTCTTATCACTGAATCTTTTAAAGAAATATATCCTTGTAAGATATTCTCCTTTCTTAAAACAAAACCATCACTGAATCCTTTCTTCTTCAGTGATCAAATGTTTTAAAAGATTTTTTTATTCAGTGATTCTCTTATCATCGAATATTTTCAMGACCCTTTCATATTCTTAAGAAAGTGGCTCTWGAATTTCTTAAAACCATTTCGTTTTAAAAGAAATCTACCACTGAACCATTTTTATGACGACAATTTTCTTTTACCAATATGATTTTGTTTTGAGACGCGAATACCRTTTTGACACACACGACTCCTCAAATTCCATCCAATCGTGGATGAGAACGTGCTAATTTTTTCATCATTGCACATCCTCAACAATCGTATTTTTCTCTCTCCCCATTCTATTTCTCTCTCCTCCTACCTATAAATATGAGACTTCTCCTCTCATTTTTCCTTACGMTTTCAAAATCTATAGTCGAACGTCTGCCAAAAAGATTTGTAAGCAAGAACTAAGAACGTTCAAAAACCCTTTGACCTTTTATCCTAAATCTCTAAGGTTGATACTCTTTGTTTTATTTTTGATCTGTTCTTCTTCTTCTTTTATAAAACTGTTGTTTGTTTATTTAAGAACTTGTTCTCTTAAACTACAAACATTAAGATTATTAACATATTATTCTACTTGGTTATAATCTAAAGTTTCAAAACACTTATTCTTCTTGAAAAACCCTAATATTTTCTTTGTGGATTTTTCAAAAGAAGTTTTATTGTTCCAAAACTAAAAAACACACATCATTATCTTGGACTATTAACAAAAATGTTATTTCTTGTTTCTTACCTATAACAAAAAATGACTGCCAAGAATGTGAACTTTTCAATCGAAGACATGTCCTTCAAGCCAAACAATCATGTGGTTTTGTTGGACATTCCTTTGAACAAATCTTATTACGGGGAAACTGCTACMTTCTTCAAGAACTCTGCCATTTCCTACGCTCTCACCTATGAACCTGTCATGGTGAAGGAAGTCCTTCAATAGTTSTGATTAACTACTGAAGTCGTTCAAGACACTGACAAACACAGTCAACAGGTGGAGAATTTTTTTCACCTTCAACCACATGACCGTCAGCTTTGGCGTTACAATGCTAAGGCACGCCCTTCGCTTCCCAAAGGTTCCCTTCGTTAATGATCCTTCTACTGAAATCATCATTGCTTGCCTTGATGGTATTGGCTACACCTGACTAACGAAGGACTCCAGCAAACTCCTCAAGTTGTCGTCAAAGATTGAGAAGAACCACATGTTTGCGGTGTGGCAGTACTTGTTTTTCCATTTCATTCACTGTATGGGAGGCAAGACTGGTGCCAAGATCAATCCTCCAGGGTCACCCTTAACATTGGTGTTTTTGGCATACGCCAGCGCCCGATCAACTTCACGGCTTTGATCTTCGATGACCTGGTGTTGAAGCTGAATAAGTGCCAGAGGGAGAAGGTAGTACCTTACACCATATTTCTCTCCACGGTGTTTGCTAAGATCTTAGGCAAGAAGTACTCCACAGAAGGTATTCTCCCTATCTTCAAGCTTGGATCCAGAATTCTGGATCATAAGGTGAGAAATGAAGATATTGCATTTTTTGCTATTGTGCAATCTATTTCATCATTGTCTCCAACTGTGCCTCTATTTTCCTTCTTCTCCTTCTTAGGTGGTCAAGACTAAGGAGAACCCCCTGAAGCCTATCCCGACCTTCACCTCCCTTTTTTCCAAACGTCCCTCTTCTCAACCCAGTCTTAGTTCTCCATCGAGGGCCAAGAAAGCCAAAAAGGGGATACCTACGTCTCTGGCTGTTACCTCTCGAAAGATTTCAGCTATTGAAACTCGCAAAAATAAAAACATTATCGCATTTTCAAAATCACATAAAACCATATTATAACATCGACTGAGATAAAAAAGATATTAAAATCAAGATGTATCTTGCTGCATTGCGCTAGTACCATTCTAGTTTATAATAAATATATTTACATGTTTATAAATATTATTTATTATAAGTATCATACAATTTCATTATTCATATGCATTATAAATATGTATCATTATTAATTTATTAATACATGATTTCACGGTGTACATGCGTATATAATATCTTAATTAAAATTTCATGTCATGTTTAAAAATAAAAATAAAATAAAAGATGAAGTGATTATGTAACTATTATTGATATAATGTATATAATAAAGTTTAATTGTAAACTGATTTTTGATTGTAAGTCGGGGGATAAAGGAGAGTGCGACATGTGTCCCTGGCATCCACATTCAGTATGAATAACCTGAATGTTCATGAACTATTCATGATGAACCATATACGGTCTTTATTCATGTTAAATTGATTCACTATTCATGATGAATAACCCGTGAAGATGTGAGACACGTGTCGCGCTCTCCTTTGTCCCCTAGTTCACAACCGAAAATCGGTTTTCATTAAAACCCACCCCTATATTTACAACCCCTTAAAACTTACAAACCTTACAACCAAAAGCTTGACCACTGATTTCATGACGATGATTACAGTAGATACGGGCCTAATATTTTCAATAAAAAATTACTGCTTATTTAATAATCCAATGGTTAAGACGGGGTTGCAAAAATTGTGATATTTACATGGGGATGCAAATTAACTTTGCCTTATATATTTATTTGAGAAATGGTAAATATTTGAGAAGTAAATATGTGATCTTAGTCTTTCATTTGGTCAATATTTGTGACTTTGATCGTAAAGCACCGGATAAAACCTACCATGGGATGCGAAAGATAGAGGTGTAGTTTTGTAACCTTTACAAATAGACGAAAAACGGGTTCATATGTGAATTCATGTGATACACACATGAACTATATGTTCATATGTGAACCCGTTAATTAGTTCACATGTGAATTATTTAACTTATTCATATGTGAGCCCACAGGTTTATATATAAATCAGTTAATTAGTTCATATACATAATTAGTTCATATGTGAACCCGTTAATTAATTCACATATGAATTATTTAACTTATTCATATATGAGCTCACATGTTTATATATAAATCAGTTAATTAGTTCATATACAAAATTAGTTAATTARTTCATATATGAATATTTAAGAAGTAAAAAAGTGATCCTAGCCCTTCATACGGTCAAGATCTGATTTGACTGATCAAAATTGTTGTTTTGACAGGTCAATAACTACGGTTTTGACTGGTCAAAAATTGAGGTTATACGAAAAATAGAGAGGGAGTCTAAGAATCACACATGCCGGTTAACCTGCAAAACTGAACCAATTGGGTTTTGGTACCCATTTTAGATTGGGTTCTTTAAGCTCAGATCATGTTGGTGTTATACTGTAAGTAACAAACCAACGTTCTATAAAATGAATTTTCTTAGATAAAGCAGTTAAATCAGAATGCATGAAATGATAAGGCTTAAAAGAAGTAAAAGACTTAAGTAACTCATTCAATCCACACGGAGAACAATTATTTTTACCATTTCTAATATCAAACAATTCATCTACTGAATATCTTTTTATAGAATTATTCAATGTCGAATCATTTAAAACAGACTTAGTAAAATTATTCTTCTTCTGTCGAGTTGAAGATTTTTCTTCTTCTTTTACCCTCCAAACCTTCTTAAGCTTCAACCGGTAATCTGAAACAAGAAAAATAAAATCATCAACTTTAAATGAATGATGAACTTTATGTTTAATTTTCTTATTAGCAAGCTTCTTCTTTTTACTCGAATTCATTTTAGTTTTAATCTTTTTATAATACCAATTCTCGGAAACAGGTTTTTCATTAAAATTCTTTTCCAAATCTGAAGCTAAGTCAGAGTCCTCAGTCATTTCATTTTTAACCAGGAAATCTTCATGACTGGGTAGTTTCTTCGAAAAGTCAAACTGATCAATCTCATTGTCCAAACAATTTTCTGAATTCAAGATATCTGAAAAATTAATTTTCTTCATTTAAAATATTTATTTCTTCTGAATCAGAAGCTTCACTTGAAGATTTATTGCACGAGAAATACTCAGACTGAACTTGTTCCGTTTTTACTTTAGAATTTTGTAAATCCTCAATTTTATTTAAAAATTCTTGCTTTTGTTGATTAAATGAAAGTCGTTCTTCATTTAAAATCTTTTCCAATTGAACCACTTATTTTTCTAAAACTAAGGTAGGAGTATAAAGCTTTGGTTCAGCGGGTTTAGATTCAAACTCTGCTTTATAATAACTGTGAAAATAATCAGTTGAAAGTACAAAGTCTTGATTTTTGTTGCTATCATTTAAGTTTTTATAATCAAACGGAACCTGCATTTTGTCTTTTCTTTGATGGTTAAAATCTTCTTGTTGTTCTACCTCATTAGAAGATTTTGTAAATTTAATTGAAAACTCGGGTCCACAATCAAGATATTCAAATTTATATAGAGTCGGGGTATAATATAATGCTTTTCCTAAAAAAATTGGATTTTCGTACCCCAACCCTTCCCGAGGGTTAAAGAATCTTGTTTCAGAGGTTTGTTCAGAAAAATTGTTTGATCAGTCTGCCCTCTCTTAAATAACATTTCTTCCTTAGCTTTCAGCTTTTCATTTAATTGAATTATTTGTAAATCAAGCTTACTTATTTAAACAATCAGCTCCTCATTAACTAATTCTAACGATTTATATCGTTCCTTGGAATCAGATAGCTCGGTTTTTAAGACATTGGATTTTTCACTAAATGTTTTTGATTCAGATAATAAAGATTTTGCCCAATCCAAATTTCCAGCATTTTCATCAAATAATTTGATGTATTTCTCTTTTTGCATTTGTAATTCTTTTTGAAATTGATTTGAATGCAATTTTTCTGTTTTTAATTCATGCTGAAAAGATTGGAGTTTAAGTATCATCTTATGCATTTGATTAATGCATGAATTCTCCAATACCTCATCTTCCATTTCAGAATTCTGTTCTTCTCCTTCATTTGTAGAACCACTTTCAGTTCTAGCCATCAAACATATGTGAGCTACCGCTTCTGATTCTTCCTCCTCATTAGTTTAGTTTAACCAATGATCGTCTTCTACCATCAACGCTTTACCCGCATCTCTTTGTTTCGAGAGAAGAAATTTGTTCTTGTAATAGTCGGTATTTCTCGATACCGGCTTTCTTCAATTTACAGCAAAGTAGCCTAGCTTGCCACAGTTGTAGCACTTTGTATGCTCATCAGCTACACCTTTGACAAATTTCTTCTTCTCTTCCGGCTTATTTTCGTATTTCTTCTCAAAAAATTTCTCTTCATATTTCTCCTTCTCACCGAATTTATCTTTAAATTCGTATTTTGAGTCGGAAGAAATATTGTGATTGTTTGAGTGTGTTCTTTTCTAAAACTTCTTTTGGAATGCCTTTGTTAGCATCGCCATGGCATGTTTGATTTCAGTCATTTCAGAGTCAGAATCAGAACTGTCGCTTCCTTCACTCGTCGATTCACTTGATTGGCTTATCTCCTTTACTTGCTTCCCAGATCTGTTTTTCCCTTTCTTTTTAGACACAGAGGCTAAAGGATCAGCAACTTCCTTTTCCTTCTTCTTCTTATAATCTCGGAGCTCTAAAACTTCTTCCTCGTTCTGCTTCAGAGTTTCATAAACCTCATTTATGTCGATATTAGATACAGATTTGTTAAATCTGATATGGTAAGCATAAGGTTTCCACTCTGGTTGTGAGTTGCTAAGGAATTTAACGTTTATCTCTATGACAGTAGAGATTCTGTTCTTGGTCAGCTCATTAAGCAATCTGGTAAGCCTGTCATAAACAACGTCAAGGCTTTCTCCGTCTTTAGCCTTGAATTCTTCATAAGCAGAGATACAATTAGTGATTTTTAACTGAGTTTCGACTTTGGAACCCATCATCATCTTTTCTATTTGAACCCACATGCTGTGACTAGAAGATTTATGGATGTCAATGCTCATGTAGATATCGGTGGTCAGTGCTTTCATCATGTACGACTTGCATAACACGTCAACATGGGCTCTCTCTTTTTCTTCCGCAGTATACTCTTTGTGCAGGTCTGCCTTCTTTAGGAACATCAGGTGTCTCTTTGTAGAATACAGCAGGACCTTCCATCAAAGATTCCATGATCAGATCATCTTCTTTCATTCTCTCAATGAAGTTGAGGAATCTATCCCTCCATTGGTTATAGTCTCCTCTAAACAGTATATATGGCTTGGTGTCAGTACCAATAGCCATTGCCTCTCTTGAACTTATTTTCTCAGATTAGTATGATATAAGATCAACTGCAGTTCAAAAGTTGAATTAAAGGATTAGGATTCAAAAAATATATTAATTAAGTCGCACACAAGGATTTGCACACATTCAAGACTTAGAAAAAAATAAGCACACAAACTTATCCGGATTAGAAATCTGGTCAAGCTTATCCGAATTAGAAGTTCGGACAAAAGAGATAGTCAAGAATTTTCTAATCAAACCAAATTATCCGGATTAGATATCCGGACAACAAAGAGAATTGAAATCGTACAAGTAACAAATACGGATGAGAAATCCGGTCAAATCTAACACTTAGTCAAATTCATGAAAATGAATACGGATGTAAAAAGTCAACAAGTCAACAAGTCAAGTCAACTAAGTCAACAAGTCAATACGAACAAATCCGCTCAAATTCAAAGTCAACAAATTTAAATCGCTCAATTAGTCAAAGATATTAAACCGCTCACAAAAGAAAGTCAAAATCCGTTCAACAATCCGTTCACAAAGTGTAAGTATGATCAACAATTAAATCGCATACAACAGACAAGATTAAATCGCTCAAATAAATCATACAAATACCAACCAAAATTGCACAATATCTACTAAATCGCACAATGAACTATGACATTCTGTCATTTCTGAGCTTTAGGTTAGCACCTTGTTAGAGATCCTATATTTAGATTTATATTTTTCTAGGATCTAGTCAAGGTGATTAGAAATCATCTGGCTTAATTCCCAAGTTTTAGTTCGGAAGATCATGCCTCAGCAGGCAACTGATAAAGTAAACTTGTGTAATGCCAAATATTTTAGAAATGCTCCAAATAAAATAAAGTTGATATTATAAACTTTTAAATTAAAATACAAAATTCCCAATTGAATATCCAAATAATTTTATAAAAAGGTGGAGTTTTGAAATAATAGTGTCATTTTTATTAATGTTTGGTAAATTACATTGTTAATTATAAAGTTAAATGGGTTTATTCATGTCTAAAAGAAAAATAAAAAAAAGTTTTTATTGGGTTTGGGCCTTTAGAGGCCAGCCCATTTACCTCATTAAAATCCACATATAAATACCCCACATCCTTTGAAAACTCTCATTTTTCAACTCTCTTGTTTGCTAAACCATATCATCTCTCTAGTCTCTCTCTAAAAACAAACCACCCTCCAGCCGATTCCTTCAAGCAAGCCTTTAGGAAATTCTGTTAATCTTGAAGAATATTCAAGATTTTAAGAAAAAGGTATGATACTGGTTATCTTACTTTTATAGAATAACAAAAGCTTTCATCGTCCTACTCCCACTTCTTGATCTTATAGTTAAATTTCTGGATAATTAAAGAGGGGAGATTATACATCAAAGACATGAAAATGTGATGAGTCCAGATTTCATACAAACATGATGTAATCTTCATAGATCATGATGAACATCAAAGATAGAAAGAATATGATCAAGCATGATTAGATTGAGAGGAGAGAGAGAATTACAGCACTTAATCTTGATAAATCTGCTAATGACAATTGCTAATTACAATTACAAGGAAATCACTATTTATAYKAGGAAATTGTAAAGGCTAAACTATTACAAAACAACTATACTAAGGAGAAACTTGAATACAACTTTAAAGCACTAACTTGAACCCAACATTCTCCCCCTTTGGATTCAAGTTTGGACTCTCGTAAACTTCGTTTTACGCAGTCCAAGGATTTTCCCTAACCTTCTCAGAGCATTTCTATACTGAATCTTCTCCTCGAGCAAATTTATAACGTTGACGAGCAAGTATCTTCCTTTGGAACTCATTCGTTCAGATTCCACAGCCTTATCATCCATCACCCTTTTCAAGTCCAGCGCCCTTCTTACAAGCTTAATCGTACCGTCAGAATACTTGTTCAACTCACTGAATCTCATGAACTTTTTAACTTGAAGTTGAGCGAAGTAGATGACTCCGAACTCTGGATTTTCTAGAACCATGTAAACTGGATAGCCGTCAATTTCTTCAAGTTCTTGGTTTGGTCTTTTGAGGTTGATAATGCGTTGATTGTCTTCAAGACCCATTTGTACGTCTATGACCATTGCCAGCTTTACATGACATCGAATGAATCTCTTGATGGCTTCAAGAGCTACTATTTCTCCTTCCTTTCTAATTGTCATGTTTTTGAGTTCGAAGAACATGTATTCAAGGTCATCCAAATACAAGTTCGAGAAGTCAGCTTCGCTAAACCTCCAAATCTGGCCATCATGTCTGGTAACAGTGAAAACAGGATACCAAATTCTCAATAACTTCTGAGCATCTATCTGTTTTATCGTTACAATTCGGTGCTTGGTACGTACTTCACTGACTGGTTGGCACTTGGCTTTTAGAAGGTGACGATATTCAATTCGGTACTCTTTTGGCTTCTTGTGGATTCCTAGAACTCTGTCACCACTAAGCAATTTTCTGTGACGAATGAATATCCCAAAGTAGATATCTTCCAAGTATGGCTCTCAGATTCTTTCGCGATCATAACCAAAGAAGTTTGCTCTGATATGGAAAGGAATGTAATTCTTCGTGAAGATTTCGGTAGGATCAACAGTTTCTCTTGGAACACTGACTTCAGGCACATCAGGTAAAGCA
>NW_020202839.1:0-1150 GCF_001531365.2 Cynara cardunculus var. scolymus
TTAGTTACACAAATTCAGATATGGAGCTTTAATAAGTTATACTTACGCATAATCTACTTGCAATCTTGAATTTTAAGTAATATGCATTAATAAACAGTACTTTACGCATAAAAAGTGGTTTTTAAGAATTTTTGTCAAATGCTTTATAATATATATATATATATATATTTAATTAGGAAAAAGACAAAATGATGATAAAAAGACAAAAGTACTCTTTGGGTTAACCAGGTTACTCAATTTCGTTAGTGGGAGGGACTCATTCTCAATGCTTGTGTTTTTATATACAACAGATACCGAGATTATAAAAAGCACATTTGAGGGACCTTAAGAATAACAACCAATAAACCACAAGGACTTGGAATATAATTTAGTTATAAAATTATGTTTTTAAACTATATTATAAAGCATTTGACAGAAACTCTTAAAAACTATATTTTATGCATGAAGTACTGTTAATTGATACATACTACTTAAAATTCAAGATTCAAAATAAATTGTGCATAAGTACAACTTATTAAAGTTATATGTTTGAATTCGTATGACTAATTACAGATATACATAATCAAAAAGAGAATAAACATCTCATTTTAAAATATAAAAAATTTAACATATAATTAAGATAATCATTAAGTTGTAACAAAATACTTTATTATTATCTTTATAAAAAATTATATTATTAAATCAAATATAAATTACTTCGTTATCAAACCTTAATTAAATACTAAATTATAATTAAAAAAATTAAATTATAACACATAAATTATATTAAAGAAATTACAAAAAAATAGAATTTTTAAATAGTTAATTTGATACTAATATCGATATATTTTTCAAAAACTTTTATAATATCTTTAAATTTATATTTTATTCAGAAATAAAAACATTATCACTTTCTCAAAATCACATAAGACCGTATTATAACATCGATTGAGACAACGAATAAAACGAAACATTAAATCAAGATGCATCTCGCTATATTGAACGAATACTCTTTTAGTGTTTGCTTGTATATATATATATATATACATAGAAATTTAGTAATTAATTTATTTTGTTTTTTGTTTTCAATTATAAACCGACTGAGAATAATTTAATTTCTTTATAAAATAACTAAAATACGATAATTAATTATTAGTATTCTTTTGGTTGA
>NW_020202839.1:2876-4257 GCF_001531365.2 Cynara cardunculus var. scolymus
AATTTGTCTTATTAATAACAAGCAATCATAAAATAAAATTCAAAATAATAACATAAATGCTAAAAAAAAGATAAACTTTATCGAGAATCTAGAATCTTCTGTCATAAACATATATTTATACTTCGAGACCGTTTACCTAAATGCTTATCCGGTAAGTGTTTAACGTAAGGAGTCAACACTATAATTTTATTTTATTGGGTAAGATTGTAGTACATCAAAATGTATCTTATACAACAATTTACCTGGTAAGCGCTTACCCGGGTAAGAATCGTCACCCTCACTTATCGAGTAAGACTCTCCATCCCTATCATCGCTCTTAACAGGTAAGATTCTTGGCCCTTGCCATGTTCATCCTGTGAGAAAAATTACCCTGTAAGTACTTACCGGGTAAGCGTTTAGTAAACGACCCCTCCGTCTTCCTTCTCTCATTCCTAATTTACAACGCCTATCCGACGACATCTTACTCTAATTCGCTCTCACCTTATCCATGGCAATAAACAACAAGGAATGCTTTTCTTTAAGCTTGATTTTTGCTCTAATTCGCTCTCACCTTATCCATGGCAATAAACAAGGAATGCTTTTCTTTAAGCTTGATTTAGGAAATTTTATGGACGGAATCTTGTATCACTAATCATTTATTCGAATGGCGTTGTGAATTCATGATATTACATACAGTTTGAGGATTAATGTAGCCATGTCTTTCTCGTTATTCTATTTTGAACAGGTATTCTTGTTGAAAATAGATAAAGGTTTGCAAAATGGTGTTTGATTTGAATAAACCCGAAAACGAAAAATCTTAAGGTGAGCACCTATAAGAACAAGGTATACTGTTATGGATGCTTGATTCAGTAAAAATTATGGATGTAATTTTGGCATAATTAATGATTCATCTGAAGGATGTTGTGGATTCATAAAAGAAAAAGACAATCTTAAAAGCTGATCGATCGAGGGTGAATGTACCTATAGATTTCAATTGTTCTTGTTTGAACATGTTATATGCTTGGCTAATTGAATTGAAGCCCAAAATCTACTAGTATGAAATAAGAATAGATTATCATTTTTTTTTATGTTAACAAGTTTAAAACAAACAAGTTTTAAAAAGTACTGATACAAATTATTGGAAGTTATATTTTATAACAAAATTATAAAAATAATAGAGGTTTTGATGTATTTTTTATTTTTCTAACATAATAAATTTTAATTATTAAGAGCATCTCTAACAAAATAGAAAATGAAACTTCAAATTCTTTAAAATAAAAATAAATTCAATTTCAACAAATTTTTTATTTTGAAGATTATAACATTGATTATATTATTAAAATATATTTCTTTCATCTAATATATACTATATTATAAAGCATTTGACAAAAACTCTTAAAAA
>NW_020202839.1:4397-28914 GCF_001531365.2 Cynara cardunculus var. scolymus
TTAAATATAAAAAATCTAAAATATAATTAGGATAACCATTGAGTTCTAACAGAATATTTAATTATTATCTTTATAAAAAAAATTATATTATTAAATCTAAATTAAATTACTTCATTACTAAACCTAAATTAAATTATAATAAAAAATTTTTAAATTAAGAAAATTACACCAAAACAAGAATTTTAAAAAAAATTAATTTGATACTGATATCGATATATATTTTTTTTCAAAAAATTATGATATTTTTAATTTATATTTTATTCAAAAATAAAAACATTATCGCGTTCTCAAAACCACATGAAACCATATTATATCGATATAAAAAAAAAGAATAAAACAAAACACCGAAATCAAGATGTGTCTTGATACATTACACAAATACCCTTCTAATAAAATATTATTTTTCTTAAATATTTATTTTCAAAATTTTCTACAAATAAAATATATTAAATAATATTTCTTTATTATAATTATTTTTGGAGTGTCTTTAAGATCGGAGATTTCTTTTACACACTTTCCTCTTATTTTTTATTTTGGAGAATTTTTTGGAGTAAAAAAACATGACGAAAATCTCAATTTTTGGAAATTTGTTGGTGATGTCTAATAAAAAAAAAGGGCAAATAAGTAATTCATATTACCATCTCAGAACCATTTTTATTTGAATATTTAAAAAGCGATTGCCAAAATACCAAACCTGATCTTGGTCCTTTTCTCTTGCCGTCCACCATCACTCTCACGTTGACACCGGCGCACATACATGCGAAATTTGTTCGTCTGCCGCTTGATATTTTCAAGTTTGTCGCCTGACTTCATCGACGACGATAAAAACTGGATTGAAGTTTGTATTGCTAATCTTCCTCAGTGATCAAATGTTAATGGAGTTGGAGCTTTAGGATGTTCGTATTGCAGTATGTTGTTTAGGTTTTACAATTCTTTAAACCTCAATATTTTGAGGAGACAATCTCCGTGCAAAGACACAAGATTGAAGAGTTTTTTTGGGTAAGTTTCTTTTTCTTGCAACTGTATTTGCTTACAGTATCATGTAATGCAGATCACGTGCTTGATAAAATTCCTAGGTTACGATGAATTCCTAGGTTACGATGCATTATGATGAACTTTAAGTTTGAGTTTTGACGTCAAACCCATTAAACAATCGTCCTGTACTCAAATTGCTTTGGTAGGCCAACATTCTAATTTGTAAATAACCGGTATTGCTACTGTCCTATAGACTTTACGTTTTAACTTGGATGGGTCTTTTAAATCACATAGATCTCCTGAAGCTAATCACCATTTCATTCACCCACTTTTTTTGGGGTATTGCTAGGACTGACATTTTCTTCAACCCCACTTTCATCCTAGGACTGACATTTTCTTCAGCCCCACTTTCATCCTAGGACTGAAGCCAAGTTCTCAGTTTCTTTGACAATTCATTGTTAGCTTTATAGTGATTCTTGACAACTGAACCAGAAATACATTGCAGCTCCAGTTGAAGTAAATAAACAATCAGCTTGTTATCTCCAAAGACTCCAAGATGCGAAATTGCAATAAAGCAAGTCCAGCTCTTTTAAATTCTCTCTAAACACTATTGAGTTTTGTTAAATTGCTTAGAAGCATAAGCTTTTTTTCAAGAAAATACACTATTTTTGAGAGATTCAGTATATAGGATGTTAGATTTGCAAACATTTGGTCCTGTGAAAACGTCTTCTGAATTTGCACTCCTTTTTTACTCCACCTTTGTATAACTTTCTGAAGGTACACAGTTATTTACAAGTCCATGATTATGGGCTTATGGCTTCTCCAGGATGGTGGATTTTCTCATTTTTATTATTATTTTTTATTTCAAAATAATCTCCTGTTCTTAATGCATTCAAAGGGAAAACCAACAATTTGTCTTATTAATAACAAGCAATCATAAAATTCTCTGTTCATATTGTAGATTTTAGCTAACTGTATTTTTCTTGGTGCAGGTTATTTTGGGATATCAACAAACGAAATATGTGTGAGGATGGCAAGGCTAACACCCGGATTCTTTTTTGTGGACCTCATTTTGCAGCTTCACATAACTACACCAAAGAATACTTGCAGAACTGTCCATCTATCCAGGTTTTTTAATTGATGAAATAATATTAGATGGCAAACAGGACTTCAGAATTGCTTAATCTAATGAACTTCTGTACCTCTTATTTCATAGGTTGATGATCTTCCATTTGCTAGTATACCTGATCTTATTGGCAACTATGATATCTGTGTGGTGAAAAGCATGCGGCTTAATTCAGATGTTATTGCTCGTGCAACTCGGATGAAGCTCATAATGCAGTATGGTGTTGGCTTAGAAGGTCATTGTCCATTTAATCTTTGTGTACTGAACTGTAGAACTAAAATTTCTGACCTCCTAGCGCTCTAAGAAGTCCAACTACTTCTATGAATTCAATTCTTTTTCAATCTTTAAATGAAGGTATTGATATAGCTGCTGCTACAAACCATGGATTAAAAGTTGCAAGAATTCCCAGTGGGGAAACAGGAAATGCTGCTTCATGTGCTGAAATGGCCATCTATATCATGTTAGGTCTTCTCCGCAAGCAAGTAGGTTCTCATACTAATCTACTAACTAATACTTTTATCAATTTACATTTTCATGTATGTTAATACAGTAGGTTGCTTGCTACAAGTTTCCAGTTTTACGTCATAGCTATTGTATATTTACTAGTGAATTTTCTTTGTGACCCTTTTTAATACTTATACATTGAGGTAGTTGCTTCAAGAAGACTAGACATCTACAAATCCTTGGGTTTATTTAGGCGCTTGAATCATTAACTTTTGAAGTCTAAGCTTTTAGTATGTTGGTCATTTCTGATGCATATAATGATGAAACCCAATTCATTCAAATTGCTAAGATATTGTGGTCTTGAGCAAGTCTCTTCGTAGAGTTCTGAAAATGTCCTTCAGCTCTGCTATGCTGTGCATGCTTAGTATTTGTGATGTTACTTCCAAATACCCATTACTCTGGATACAACGGGTGCTTGTACAATCCCTTCTTCTAATCTGCTTGCTTGACCTTATTTATTCATTTCTTGACCATGGTTGTAAATTGTTAATAGTACTGTTGCCCACTCAGAATGCATTTTTCTTATACTATGCTTTTTTCCTTGTCCCCCCCATTCTTTTACATCTCTCTCTCTTTCTCTCTCTTATTTATATCCACTTAAATCTTGGTGCAGAATGAGATGCAATTTGCTGTAAAGCAAAAGAAACTTGGGGAACCAATTGGGGATACATTGCTTGGAAAGACAGTAAGCTCAATCAATTATTCACCAGTCTTGTATCTCGTATTTGTACTAACATGCCAGATTATTTTGGATTCCTTTCTGATGACTGATCATTTGTTTTAAATTAGAAGAGACCTTAAAGCAGATCCTCTTGGTACGTAGACCTCCCTACGAAAAAGAACAAATATGAAGAAACAACCTCTGTACAAGTTGAAGCTTTAATGACGTACAACTTTTGAAGTTCAAACTCCATTCATGAGGCTCTAAGAAACAGCCTGCAGTCAAGTTAAACCTTACAACCTTTGAACTTCGAACTCCATGGTTCTGTTCAATATAAAAATATTCTTATACAATAACTTGAGGAAATTTGTTATGGGTTTAGTTGGGCTGGATCATAATGTAAATAAACCAAGCATTCTAAAAGTTCATTCTGAAGGGCCAAAAGGGCAGAAAAGGAAAGTGGCTAGAAGTTGGTTAGAGGAGAGGGTTTTACCATTAAATAGGAGGGAGGTGAAACGTATTTTGGGCAGAGAATGTTTTTCCTAAGTTTCTATTGGCTCTTGCATTAGTGCGTTGAGAGAGGGAGGATTCCCCAGTTCATTTTTCTGTTATTGTAATTCCTTTCAATTTCAATTTCATACAACCGATTTCTTCCTTGTTCATTTTTTAGTCGATCTTAATCTGTTGATTCCCATCATTGGTCCGACCTACCTTGACTTGCTGTGTGGAATCCATGGAAACTTGATCTCAATTGAACCGATTGGAGCAACATGAAGTACAGATTCAGAGGTTGCAATCGGATATCCAGGAAATCAAAGTGAGGATTCAAGCGTGGGAATCTGAGCGAGGGGAGGAAGCTGAGTTTCGTAAGATGATTCTGGCGTGGGTGAAACAACAGGGTTCAACCCAACCCTGCCGTTTGGGGTCTCCACCGGATTCCCAATTACACAGACTCCTCAGGGGGGTCAGTCTCCACAGCAAGGTGATAACTCACACTTCTGCTCCATGATTGGGTTCTTCCGATTTGTTACCATGGGCGGCAAAGAAAGTCAAATTGCCTATGGGTTCAATCTTCAGGGATGGATTCAGGAAGCAAAATTATACTTTGACATTCATGGTACACCATCTCACCTTTGAATTCGTCTTGCTCAATTAAGTATGGTGGGTGTAGCACAACACTGGTTAAAGATTGTGAAGCAGATTTACGATCCTCTTATGTGGGAACAATTGTCCATCGAACTCCTCCAACGATTTTCGGGCTTGGAGATTCATAATCGGTTCGAACAATTGGCTACGATGAAACAAATATCTTCTATTCATGATTATACGGACGATATTGAATATTTGCTATCCTTGGTACCTTGATTACCTGAGACACAAACTGTGGGTTACTTTATTGCGGGTTTACGTGATGATGTGAAATGATGGGTACGTCTCCATCGACCTCAGTCTCATCTTGATGCCATGTATCTCGCAAGGATATCAAAGAGATGCTTCGTCCTTCTGCTGGGAATATTTCCCAATCCTGGTTTTGATACCAGGCGGGAGGTGGGTTGGGCTTCTCTTTCCAATCAGATTTCAAATCCAACCCTCTGGGCCGTTACGAAAACAAGGGGCCCAATAGTTCTCTTTCCAGTGAGAAGAGACCATTTACACGCACTGATGTTGGTCGTATGCCCCCAAATCCGCGTACTTCCTAGGCTCCTTCATCAGACTATGGCCAATTGTTCAATCGCAATAGGGATATTCAGTCTCTTACTCATATAGAATGGGAGGAGCGATGTAAGAAAGGGTTGTGTTTCCGTTGTGGGCAGCAATGCGGTCCTGCTCACAAATGCCCCGAAGGGAAATTATGGATTCTTCTCTTGGGCGACGATGAAGCGGTAGACGAGAACGGTGAGCTTCAGACCGTAGAGACAATAGAGGAATCGGTCACTAAAGAGGAGGAAATTCCTCCAAATAGATTATGTATGGCCTTGGAAATTTTTGGGTGCTACTGCTGAATCGTCACTGGGTGGCAAAACCTTAAAGTTGGAGGGGCAGTAGCTGGTATTTGAGTGGTGATTTTGGTGGACAGTGGAGCCACACATAATTTTATGTCATGAAAATTGGTGACCGCTTTAGGGTTATCTTAGGAATTTTTCGATGGCATCAACATTCAACTGGGCAATGGCCATAAAATCCTTATTATTCGACATTGTACGCATCTTAAAGTTCGAGTAGGGACATGTGAATTCGAGGTGGAGGCGATGGTATTTGACATGGGGCATTTGAACATGGTTTTAGGCATGGAGTGGCTTAAGACTTTGGGAGAGGTGATCCATAACTGGGAACAATCTTTCATGAAATTTGTATTCCAAGGGAAGTCGGTGTGCATCCAAGGTCTATCTAAAGATTAAGTCTCTCAAGCTTCTCTTCAAATGTGGTTGTCATTAGACAATCCTTCTCAAGGTTGTCTTTCGAGTACTACTTTGTCTGGCCAAAACGAATAGGAGGAGTTATCCTTTGCACAACAAAAGGATTTACAATCCTTGTTTGACCATTTTTCAGCAGTATTTCGGGATCGAACAGGATTACCCCCACGACATGATCACAATCACAAGATTTCTTTAATCAATTCTCATGAACCAATTTGTGTTCGGCCGTACAGATATTCCCATGTTCAAAAGGCTCAAATTGAGAAGCAAGTAGAGGAACTTCTGAATCTTGGTATGATTCGACCAAGTAAAAGCGTTTTTTCCAGTCCAATAATTTTGGTCAAAAAGAAAGATCAATCGTGGAGGATGTGTGTGGATTATCGTGCTCTCAACAAAGCCACGATACCTGATAAGTTTCCTATTCCGGTAGTCGAGGAACTTGTTGATGAATTGAAGGGCACATTTTTTTCTTCTCTAAATTGGATTTGAAGTCCGGTTATAATCAAATCAGAATGCAACCGGATAGCATTGATAAGACGGCATTTTGCACCCATAATGGTCACTATGAGTATTTGGTAATGCCATTTGGGCTCACCAATGCAACGACAACCTTTCAAGCTGTTATGAATGATATTTTTTGGCCATTTCTACGTAAATACGTGGTGGTTTTCTTTGATGATATTCTTATTTATAGCCTGACTTGGTCAAATCATATGGAAGATTTATCAGTGGTGTTACACGTTGTACTTGAAAATCAATGTGGTAAATCGAAAAAAGTGTTTGTTTGGCAATCATCGATTGATTACTTGGGTCATATTATTAGTGGCAATGGAGTGTCCATGGATCCAAAAAAAATTGAGGTTGTTCTGGATTGGCCAGTTCCAAAACAACTAAAAGGGTTACGGGGATTTTTGGGTCTTACGGGATATTATCGAAAGTTTATTCGCCACTATGGCAGCATTGCAAAACTGCTCACAGATCTCACAAAGGATGCCTATGGTTGGAACTTGGAAGCTCATCAAGCCTTCAAAACACTTAAAGTTACCATGGTGACGGCCCAACTATTGGCACTTCCTGGTTTTACTCAACCATTTATAGTCGAATGTGACGCATTGGGTAAAGGAATCGGAGCAGTCTTAATGCAAGAACAACGTTCAATTGCTTACTTTAGCAAGGCTTTGAGTGAACATAATTTATCTAAGTCGGCTTATGAAAGAGAGATCATGGCCTTGGTTCTGGCGGTTCAACATTGGCGAGCTTACTTATTGGGAACATGTTTTACGGTGTATACGGATTAGAAAAGCTTAAAGTTTCTATTACAACAACGAATTACGAACACGGGGAAACAAAATTGGTTTGGACGCCAGTTTGTTATAAGCATGGTCGTGAAAATCGGGCTGCTGATGCGTTATCACGTGGGGCTGAAGAAGGTGCACTGACTTCGTTAATATCCTGGACTGTCCAAGGGGCCTAGCTTATTGAAGAAGCCTGAAAGGATGCTAATATTCAGAAAATGGTTCAAGACTTGCAACATGATCCTAATTGTCACTCGGGTTACAACGTTAGACAAGGAATACTTTATTATAAGGACCATCTGGTGATTTCTCGTACATGGAAATTTATTGCTTGCTTAATCAAAGAATTCCATGAATCAGCTTTGGGAGGGCATTTCGGCTATTATCGAACTTACCGTCGTTTAGCACTTAATCTGTATTGGCCGAGAATGATAGCTACTGGACAACAATTTGTGAAGTCGTGCAACGTGTGTCAACTTTGCAAATCGAGTTCTACCACGCCAGGGGGTCTTTTGTAGCCCTTGGACATTCTAGATACGGTTTGGGAACCTCTCTCAATGGATTTTATTTTGGGCTTACCTAAGTCTAAAGGTTTTGATGCAATTTTAGTGGTGATAGATTGTCTTTCGAGATACAATCACTTCATTCTTTTAAAACATCCATATACAGCAAGGTCAATAGCCGAGATCTTTGTTCGGGAAGTGGTACGTCATCATGGGGTTCCTAAGTCTATTCTTTAGCGACCGTGATCCATTGTTTCTCAGTCAGTTTTGGCAAGAAATTTTTCGTCTACAATGAACTCAATTACATGAGTTCTGCGTATCATCCGGAATCTGACAGTCAAACTGAAGTCATCAATTGTTGTCGGGAAACATATTTGAGATGTTTTGCAATTGATCAACCTCGTTCATGGTCAATTTGGATTCCTTGGGCCAAATTTTGGTACAGTTCTACTTTTCATGGATCAACTGGAAAGTCGCCTTTTGAAACGGTTTATGGGCGAAAATCACCCACTGTAATTCAGTTTATTTCAAGGGAGATCCGGGTAGAAGCTGTGAGCCAAGAATTACGGGATCGTGATGAAGCACTAAAACAACTTAAGGTACATTTATCGCATGCCCAGGCGATTATGAAAGAACAAGCAGATAAAAAAAGACGTGAGGTAATGTTGGTGAATGGGTTTATGTGAAGTTGAAGCCTTATTGATAGTTGGCTGTGGCTCATTGCATCCATCAAAAGTTAGCAGCTCGTTACTTTGGGCCCTTCAAAATCGTGAATCAAATTGGTCCGGTAGAATATAAATTACTGTTGCCTGCGTCTTCTAGAGTACATCCGGTCTTTCACGTTTCGTTACTCAAAAAAGTGGTGATGTCGGATTCCGTGGAGCAAAACCTTCCACCTGAATTGGAAATCAACTCTTCCGATATGCTATTTCCAGATTCTATTCAAGCAATATGTATGGTAAATGCTCACAATGAACCAATTGTACAATGGTTGATTAAGTGGAAGGATCGTCCTTTGGAAGAAGCAACATGGGAGGACGCAATGACTATTAAAAGTCAATTTCCAGAAGCAAGCCTTGAGGACAAGACTTCATTGGAAGGGCGGGGTAATGTTACGGGTTTAGTTGGGCTGGATCATAATGTAAACAAACCAAGTATTCTATAAGTTTATTCTAGTAGGGCCAAAACGGTAGAAAAGGAAAGTGGCTAGAAGTCGGTTAGAGGAGAGGGTTTTACCTTCAAATAGGAGGGAGGTAAAACGTATTTTGGGCAGAGAATGTTTTTCCTAAGTTTCTATTGGCTCTTGCATTAGTGCGTTGAGAGAGTGAGGATTCCCTGATTCATTTTTCTGTTATTGTAATTCATTTCAATTTCAATCACATACAACCGATTTCTTCGTTTTTCATTTTCTTAGTCTATCTTAATCTGTTGATTCCCATCAAAAATGTTATTCACGTCTAACTGGTGTAAGCAGTAACAGTAAACAAACAACAAAATTGTTAAGTTTAACATAAACGAGTTTAGTAATGTGTGAAAAGGTGTACATGTATTGTATGTAGTGTAGTTTTGACTTGGCTATTAAACAAACTTCTAGCCTCAGCGGATTAGTAGTTTTGCTGGTTGAAGCATGAACTTTCCCATGTTTGCTTCTGCTTCTTCCAAAGCCGTTGGTGAGCCACAATAGAAACTTGGGCATAGTGGATGATGATAAAGTGGGAAATGGGATCTTAGGACAGTTTTATTTTATTTTTGAGCATTAAGAAATTCATCAGAGAAGGGTGAGGATATGATTATTCTGGATTGGATCAGATAGAGATGATATGTTAGGCTGAATCTCGGGGATAAGGTTGGTGAACTTGATGAATTGCTTGCTGCTTTGTAAGTTATGTTGTAGAGGCAGTGGAAAGATGTTCAACAGTATGTATGGTAAGGTAATCTAATATAACTGTCTCGGTGGTTCCAAACAAAATAAGCATGGTGTGGAATTGTTTCCATTTAAAATATATTTGCTTTGCCCTTTATTTAGAATAGAGAATGTTATCTCCATGAAAATACACCCTACACTTGTTGAAAGAAACTGGAATGCTTGGTTTGAAGCTTGTATTTTACTCCTATGGGCTCCGGTGGAAGCTTAGCCCAAGAAACCCGAAGTTACCAATTTTATAAAATCTCCAATAAAAATAAAAATTGATTAACCTCAAAATACGGGATATTAATTTTCTAGAAAAACTTCGAAATGTCAGTTCTAGTTTAGTGATAAAACCAACCAAAACACAATTCCAAACCGGACATAACGGATTTTTACTTACAACCCGAATTAAGTAGCAAAATAAACAGGACATACTTATAACCGGAATAAAACTATGTACAAGCTACAATTACTACATCTATGAGATACGGTAATAAACTACTATATACCAAAAGTAAGTTCGTAGTCTTCAAAGTCTCCCGATAAACGTCCAAGTCAAACAACGGGTTCTTTCCCTTTATTCGTCTTCTTTCTTGAGAGGAGTTGACACTTAAAAGGTAAGCAAACACTTAGTGAGTTAGATAGTTAAGTATTATATATCAATATCGCACATGTGTATAAACATACATAATAAACTCTTATCAATAAAAGAGTTCAAGACATCAACTGAATGCAAACCGAGACTTGCAAGAAACAGAGTGAACAAATACGTACTGGATGCTAAAATCATAGAATTCCATATTCAAACCACTATAACATACCATACCATTGATTCTCAATACAACAAGGAAACATGATCAATAACCAAATATATTCAACAACGTAGAATACCAATAAATATCAAGAACCAAAAGATTGAATCGGTAAACATAACGAGGACAGTGCATCACCCCATCCTTCACCTTCTGGGCTCATGCCAAAGTCCGAGTCAAAATCGTACATCACGGGAAACCTCGCACTGCCCGCCTTCCTCTACCGGGTGTGTGCCAAGGTTCCCTACTCATTGCTCTTCCTCCTTTTTGAGCAATGAGTATCCACAACCGCAGAAAGTCTCACCCGTCCAACCTGGGATCTTGACTTTGCCATAAACTTCTGGCGTGCCACACGAAGAAGTACCCGTACTGTGGCGTACAATTCAAGGAACAAAACGAGTCCGGATCCGGAAAGCAAACCGATGTAACGAGATCATAATACGGAATAGACTCGAGACGGAATCAAAGACAAATCAAGATCGTGTGACTCAATTCAAGACCAGAAACATTCATATGAATATATATATATATATATATATATTCAAAACAATATGTAACAATTAACTATATAACTCACCGAGCAACCGTACAATACCGAAAACCTCCGAAATTAGCTCACAAAGCAAGTCCAAGCTACCACATCTAGAATGCTTCCAAAGCCTCAAAATATGTCCTAATTACCCCCTATAGTGAACATACAAAATCTCATAAGCAACCAATATAAGAAACTCAAGTTATACATATTTCCTATTTAAACACTTTACATTGATTCCTATGTATAGTTGCTACTTGCAGATCTGTTTTGTCCATTTTAAACTCAAATTCATGTCTTGATTATAAAATAAGAAATAAACTAAACTCAATTATCTAACCAAAGAAATTGGCCTCACTGCATTTAGATTTTTCTATGATTTTATACATTTTTTCAAAGTCTGCACATTTTCAGTGCCTTCTTAAGTCGAAATTCTCATTTTCATACATTTTTCATACCATTTCAATTCCAAATTCTTCCAATTTCTGAATTTCATCTTAATATAACATATTTGACATAAACAACCAAAATCCAACCATTATTTCATCATTTATATCATCTCCCAAATATTTTACTTAACCAAGTCAAAGTTCATATGATAAACTTGCTTAAATCTTGATAATCTTTTGAACGTAATGATCATTTCATGCCATAAATACTAAAACGTACTCATTTTATACACTTAAGATCAAACCCGTATGAGACACTAACTCTTTCTCAACATGCAATCCATATATCAAGAATGTCAACCAAGAACAAGTGCAAAGATGGATTGTACTTGTAGTTGATGATCAAAGCCTTCAAAGATCTTGTAATTCCTCTTTGATTTGAGTTCGATTCGAGCCTATGTGTGTAAATCGCACCTCTAGTGTGTGTGTGAGTTCTGGACTCAAAATGACATGAAATGGGGCCAAAAAATCGAGTTTTCTATGCTAAATCCCGAATTGGGTCGGGTTGACCTGGTTGGGTATCCATTTTGACTATCAACACTTAAAATATTCATAACTTTTCGCTCAGACCTCCATTTTCTTTGGGATTTTCGCCTACACGTTTATAAAGAGATAATCTATAACCTCCAACAAAAATATTCCAGAAAAGATCTCCTAAAAAATCAGTTTTACGTATCCATTTGACGTGAAATTTTTCCAAATCCTCTCATATACTCTTAAGAAGTATAATTCTAAAATTTCAAACCCAAACTCCCACCAATCATAGGTTCTCTTATATGGACATTACTCATTTAACATGCTTCACAACTTCTCACGTAATATCCTCTTAACATAACAATTAAACATACTTATCAAATAATTCGGGCATATTAGAAATGAGATGTTACAAATACCTCCTCCTTTTGAGGATTTCGTCCCTGAAATCATTGTTGTGGAAACAAAGAAGGGTATTTCGCCTTCGTCTCATCTTTACACGTCCAATTTGGTCCCCAATGGTGTTTCCACTTGATCAACACCAAGTCCACCTCCTTATTACGTAGATTCACTTTTCTCTCGTTCAGAATTGATTCTGGTTCCTCAATGTATCTTAATTTCTCATCTACTTTGACTTCGCATAAGGACACCATCTCTTCATGTTTACCCAAACATTTACGTAAATACCTGCATGAAGCACATCGTGTATCCCCGTAAGCTCCTCCGGTAACTCTAGTCGATAAGCCTGTTTTCCGATATACTCCAATACTTTGAACGGACCAATAAATCGTGGACTTAACTTACCTTGTTTCCAGAAGCGAAGCACGCCTCGCCAAAGAGAAACTTTCAGCATTACCATATCACCAACTGAGAACTCGCTTGGCCTTTTGCGGCGATATGCATAAGACTTTTGACGATCTTGGGCAGCTTTCATTCTTTCGCAATAATATGAATCTTGTCATGAGTGATCTTAACGAGTCCAAATGATTTGGATACCAATTAGCAAGGGGAATTACCTATACATTTACGGGGAGCGGTGCGTGATCGACATAAAGGTAATCTCTATGCTAAAAGCTCGTCGTTATCTAATCAAGGGTTGCTCAACTTTTCTAGCCTATGTTATGGATGCGGCGAAGGAATTGAAGAATACGGTGAAGGACGTTCCGATTGTTTGTGAATATCCGGATGTATTTCTGGATGATCTATCTGGATTGCCACCCGATCGTCAAGTAGAATTTCGTATAGACTTGATACCGGGTGCAACTACGATAGCGAAGACACCGTATCGTCTCGCACCCGTGGAAATGAAAGAGATGATGAAACAATTGCAGGAATTTTTGGACAAGAGTTTTATCCGACCAAGCACATCTCTTTGGGGTGCTCTAGTCCTGTTCGTTAAGAAGAAAGACGGAACTTTCCGGATGTGTATAGCTTACCGTGAGCTTAACAAGGTAACTATAAAGAATAAGTATCCATTACCGTGAATTGATGATCTTTTCGATCAGTTACGGGGAGCGAGATACTTTTCTAAATTCGACTTGCGGTCTGGCAATCACCAAGCATGTTAAGTGTCAAAGTGGAAAATTTTACTTAGTGCTTGAGTAATGTCCATATAAGAGAACCTATGATTTCGTGGGAGCTTGGGTCTGAAATTTTAGAATTATACTTCTTAGGAGTATATGAGAGGATTTGGGAAAATCTCATGTCAAATGGATATGTAAAACTGATTTTTTTGGGAGATATTTTTGTTGGAGGTTATAGATTATTGCTTTATGAATGTGTAGGCGAAAACCTCATAGAAAACGGAGGTCCGAGCAAAAAGTTATGAATATTTTAAGTGTTGATAGTCAAAATGGGTACCCAACCGGGTCAACCCGACCCAACTCGGGATTTAGTATAGAAAACTCGATTTTTGGCCCAATTTCATGTTATTTTGAGTCCCGAACTCACACACACACACACACTAGAGGTGCAATTTACACACACAGGCTTGATTCAAACTCAAATCAAAGAGGTTACAAGATCTTTGAAAGATTTGATCATCAACTAAAGGTACAATCCATCTTTGCACTTGTTCTTGGTTGACATTCTTGATATATGGATTGCATGTTGAGAAAGAGTTAGGGTTTCATAAGGTTTGATCTTAAGTGTATAAAATGAGTACATTTTAGTATTTATGGCATGAAATGATTATTAGGTTCAAAAGATTATCAAGATTTAAGCAAGTTCATCATATGAACTTTGACTTGGTTAAGTCAAAGATTTGGGAGATGATAGAAATGATGAAATAAAGGTTGGATTTCGGTTGTTTATGTCAAATATGTTATATTAAGATGAAATTCAGAAATTGGAAGAATTTGGAATTGAAATTGAAATTGAAGTGGTATGAAAAATGTATGAAAATGAGAATTTCGACTTAAGAAGGCACTGAAAATGTGCAGACTTTGAAAAACTGTATAAAATCATAGAAAAATCCAAATGCGGGGAGGCCAATTTCTTTGGTTAGATAATTGAGTTTAGTTTATTTCTTATTTTATGATCAAGACATGAATTTGAGTTTAAAATGGACAAAACAGATCTGCAAGTAGCAACTGTACATAGGAATCATGTAAAGTGTTTAAATAGGAAATATGTATAATTTGAGTTTCTTATATTGGTTGCTTATGAGATTTTATACGTTCACTATAGGGGTTAATTAGGACAAATTTTGAGGCTTTGGAAGCATTCTAGGTGTGGTAGCTTGGACTTGCTTTGTGAGCTAATTTCGGAGCTTTTCGGTATTGTACAGTTGCTCGGTGAGTTATATAGTTAATTGTTACATATTATTTTGAATATATATATATATATTCATATAAATGTTTTTGGTCTTGAATTGAGTCACACTATCTTGATTTGTCTTTGATTCCGTCTCTTGAGTCTATTCCGTATATGATCTCGTTACATCGGTTTGCTTTCCGGATCCGGACTCGTTGTTTAGTTCCTTGAATTGTACGCCATAGTATGGGTACTACTTCGTGTGGCACGCCAGAAGTTTATGGCAAAGTCAAGATCCCGGGTTGGACGGGTGAGACTTTCTGTGGTTGTGGATACTCATTGCTCAAAAAGGAGGAAGAGCAATGAGTAGGGAACCTTGGCACACACCCGGTAGAGGAAGGCGGGCAGTGTGAGGTTTTCTGTGATGTACGATTCTGACTCGGACTCTGGAATGAGTCTGGAAGGTGAAGGACGGGGTGATGCACTGTCCTCGTTATGTTTACCGATTCGATCTTTTGGTTCTTGATATTTATTGGTATTCTAACGTTGTTGAATATATTTGATTATTGATCCTGTTTCCTTGTTGTATTGAGAATCAATGGTATGGTATGTTATAGTGGTTTGAATATGGAATTCTATGATCTTAGCATCCGGTACGTATTTGTTCACTCGGTTTCTTGTAAGTCTCGGTTTGCATTCAGTTAATGTCTTAAACTCTTTTATTGATAAGAGTTTATTATGTATGTTTATACACATGTGCGATATTGATATGTAATACTTAACTATCTAACTCACTAAGCTTTTGTTTACCTTTTAAGTGCCAACCCCTCTCAGGAAAGAAGATGGATAAAGGGAAAGAACCCGTTGTTTGAATTCGACGTTTATCGGGGGACTTTGAAGACTATGAACTTACTTTTGGTATATAGTAGTTTATTATCGTATCTTATAGATGTAGTAATCGTAGCTTGTACATAGTTTTATTCCGGTTATAAGTATATCCCATTTATTTTGCTACTTAATTCGGGTTGTAAGTAATCCGTTATGTCCGGTTTGGAATTGTGTTTTGGTTGGTTTTATCACTAAAATTGAACGGACATATCGAAGTTTTTCTAGAAAATTAATATCCCGTATTTTGAGGTTAATCAATTTTTATTTTTATTGGAGATTTTATATAATTGGTAACTTGGGGTTTAATCCATTCCTGTAGACAAGGAGATGTATCAACAACTCGTGGGAAAATTGATCTACCTTCCACACACTATTTTCGGTGGACATTAAGTCAGTACATGAACAATCCGAGTAAGGTTCATCTAGATGCAGTGAAAATAATTCTCAGGTATCACAAAAAGATATTGGCTGATTTTCAAAAATAGAAAACCAAAAGGTTGAGATCTACACTGATGCTAACTGGGCTCATCAGTATCTGGTTATTGCTCACACTTATTGGGTAATCTAGTGACTTGGAGGAGCAAAAAGCAAACAGGTGTGTTGTGTCAAGGAGTGCTGAATTGGAATATCTGGCACTAGCTTTATGAATATGCAAAGGTATGCGGATTCATTGCTTAAAAAATTTATGATGGATGTTTAAGGAACTGTAAAAATATTCAGTAGCAATCAAGCCACCATCAGTATTTCAAAGAATCTGGTCCATCACGTTAGAACAAAGCATATTGAGACTAATCATGTCATTTTGGAAGGGAAAAAAATCAACAATGGAACATTGGAATCGAGTTATGCCCCATGATGCTTTACAGATTGCAGACATCCTTACCAAGGCTCTTCTCAGAATCGACTTTGAATAACTCAACACCGAGCTCACAATTGTAAGACGTACACAACCGAACTTGATGGGGGACTGCAGAATTGTTTCCAATTAAAATAGAATAGATTTTTCTTTGTTTAGAATAAATTTAGGAGATTATAATTGCAATTTATTAGATTGTTTCCTACTTTTGAAGATTATGAGATTCTCAGAATTCCTTCCATAGTTTGGTGATAGTTTCCTGGTTGTGGTCTTATACCAATTGAAAAGAAACAATTGTCCTTGAATATTTACATATAGCAGGTAGCAAAGGACTTATTTAAGTTAGTAACGTTGATATCAGTTCTATGTAGGCATTATGTGATTATCTTGTGTAATAAGCAATCCTGGGCCTTGTGCTCCAATTTGACACTTGAACTTGATGGTCACAGCAAAGAAGTTAGTTTGGATGCATGAGTAAGCAAAAAGGAATAACAATAAAAGGTACGAAGGAAATGCAATAAGTGAGGTTATGGCTCATCAAGAACCAGAATAAGGTACACAACCTTGTCCAGGAAGCCTTGTAAAAGTAGTTCCCCTGTATTTTCCAACAAATGTCTACTCATCTGTTCCCCAAAATAAAACCTTCCCTTTTTGGGGCGATTTAAATCGAATTTACTTAATTGTCATAGATATCATTGGCGAGATTGATTGGGGTCTACAGGTTTTCTCTCTTTTTTTTTCTTTTACTTATTACTGGATATTTTAGATATTTGATTATTAGTCGAAGATTTTTCTTAATCTACGTGTCAATTCAAACGTGGCATTTTTTGGGACGAAGGGAGTAATATTAATCAGTTACTCCAATACTCCATGCTGATGAGGAGTATGAACGAAGAAATACTTGTATAGAATGCCATGCAGGGTTCCAAGGCAGCAAATGGTACGTGAAAAAGAGTTTTCACTAGAAGCACCCACCTGAGGATCATGTAGAAGTTCTAGCACAGATTGATGGTATAGAACTACCCTAGAACACAATCATCAGGATTTGATCACATTTAGCACAGATTGGTTGAATCTGAACCGCTTCCCAGTTTTCCAAAAGTCTATTACCTGATGTTAGTCATTATTCCAACATACATGAGGGTTAAATTGACATCTTCAATGCCAATTGGCTGATTTTAGCATGTTGCACCATCCAAAATCTAAATGATCTCAAGCTATCAGTTTCTTGCCTGTTTATAGAAAACCATGTGGTTTCCTGAGGATTCATGAAATATAGAGTTAAGTCAAACTTCTACGATGAATGATCCCTAACTTTTATCTTAAGTTACAACTTGTTGAAAACCTTGTTGTATTAAATCCTTTGAAGCAACAATAAACTGCATCAACTTTGTGGATAAATCATCATGTAGAACAAGACAAGTTTTCTTGCAACAGATACTTTTCTGGCTGAACTTCTGTTCAAACTTGATGGCCTAATCTAGTTACGCAGGTTTTCATCTTGGGATTTGGAAATATTGGGATCGAATTGGCGAAGCGTCTTCGTCCATTTGGAGTGAGAATTCTTGCTACAAAACGAAATTGGTCCTCATCTGTTCCAGGTGGGTTCAATTCTACAGGTATCACATAGCATATGTATTTAACATATCTGATGTAAACACCTACTTGCTGTTACCTTTGTTCTGTTTTCAGAACCAACATATCAAAACGGTACACATGAGGATTTGGTTGATGAGAAAGGTTCTCATGAAGATATATATGAGTTCGCAAAGATATCGGACATAGTTGTTTGCTGCTTGACGATGAATAATATAACGGTTGGACTCTTTCTTCCCCTTGACTTGTCCAATTACATCTTTTGCTCGATGGGGTTACACTTCTTATGGCTAACAGTTGTGTTATTATTCAGGCTGGTGTTATAAACAAGAATTTTTTATCTTCAATGAGAAAGGTTAGTTTCAGCGAATGATGAACCACTATATTTCTTATTTTCCTGTAAAGACAATCCATTGCTAATTGCTAGTCATCCAGGTTGGATTCACATAAAAATCTCTTCTACATCTCTGCAAGCTCACCATTAACTTTCCTCTTTGCAACAATGTTCCAGACATAATATTTTTTATTATTATATTTACAGATAAAGGAGTTACTGTATTGTAGACTTATTGAACTTATATGTGAAAAAAGGGCCGTATGCGGAGATATAACAAGTTTTGTGGGGTTTTACTTTGGTCTGCCAGAAGTCCAATAATTTGGGCAAACAGAGCCCCTTAGTTCTATTAACCGTAAATGGTGATGACATCAACTTGGTTTTTCAGGGTGGCCTACTAGTTAATATAGCACGAGGGGGTCTCTTGGATTATGAGGCTGTTTATAATAGCCTTAAATCCGGTCATTTAGGAGGCCTAGGAATCGATGTTGCATGGACAGAGCCTTTTGATCCAGATGATCCAATCTTGAAGTTCCCAAATGTCCTTCTCACACCTCATGTTGCGGGCGTTACAGAATGTTCATATAGATTCATGGCCAAGGTATGTTTCTTGTAAAACTTGCTCTATTACTTTTACTGCTTCAGCTTCTCATACTTGTTATTCATCAAATATTATCCTCCGTATTCAAAAAATCAAAAAAAGAGCAGGAGCTTTAGAGGCACTATTTGGTTATAAGGTCAAAAAGACTCATTTTCAACTCAAAAACTTAACTTGAAGTTTTATAGTTATGGTGAAAATGCTGATATCTGAATTACCTTTTACAACAATCTTGATAGTTAAATCCTGGACTTGTCCATGAAAATCGCATCACTTGCCTTTTTGGGTCTCAGACCCAACTACAACATTGTTCCTTTTTTGGAAGTTTTCATGTTCATATTACTTATTTATGCATTATGATCATCACATAGAAACTTATGATATTGATTTGGTTCACTGTTCACACGATTCTACTATTTTACCTTTAAAGTTGAAGGAAAATTGGGTTATCTGAGCATGGGGGATTGACTGTATGACTTGCTTATTTACAGGTATTTTAGATATTGTAAATATAGAAAAACAATTTCTTTTAAATTACATGTCAAGTTGAAGGTTACATTACAATCGGACGATAGGATGAAGGCAATAATAATACATTTCTACATGATTCTCTTGTTTTGAACTTTGTTACTTTTACCTATTCAACAGGTAGTTGGTGATGTTGCTATTCAACTTCAATCAGGAAAACCGTTGACTGGAATAGAGTTGGTCAACTGATGTTACCTGCATTCACCTCATGAACGATTCCGTTGACTACGTGCATTCATTGATGAATGATTAGTTAGTCTCCAAACAAACATTTGGGGTTGACTACCTGCATTCATTGATGAATGATTGGTTAATTAGTTTTTGAACAAACTTTTTCGGAAATGAATTCAACATTACCAATAATATCTTGTTCTTATCATTATGCAGCAGTATTTGGTGTCGATGGTAGTTCATCTAGTTTCCAGATTATCTTTCGAGATCAATAATTGTCTTGGAACATTATGTTATTTTGAATCTGTTAGTTGCGTTTAGTGATTAAACCTATTATTACATAAAAAGTGAGCGATTTGTACTTGGTGCTTTACAAATGATACTCTTAAAATTTTAAAAGTTTTGCTATTAGATAGTATAGACTATAGATAAATTTCACAAGTCAGTGCAAGGTTTTTCATTCGTACCTTGTCGAATTGATGAGAATTGGTTCGTTTTTGGAATCTCTTTTTGGGTGCATTTAGCTTTAGTCCTTGTTATGCTCATTAGGTTTGTCCATCAGCAAGCTACTTGTAAAAGTTCAAGTAAACGCAGCATCAACCAACGGAAAAACGTAGTCATGGACTATCCTATATTAAAAGGAGAGTGAGAGGGGTTCTATCTATATCATGGAAAATGGTCTAAGATGGATGGTAATGATGTTGATAACATCTAACTTGGGTGACCAAAAGAGGGCAGACTTGGACACTGGTTAGACAAGTGGTCAACTTTTGATTAACCTGGATATGCGAGCCGACTAATCCCAAGACGACCACCTGCTTTCCAAGCGTTTGTTGATGAGAATAATGTTAGTTGATTCATGACTTTTCTTGTTATCTTTTGTGATGTAACCTAAATACTTTAAATACTTTGTACTTAAAGTTGACATTTGATGGTTAGGTTAAATCTGTTGGAGATGATTTAATTTTATTTTCACATACATTAGCATCAAAGCATCATTTTTACAATTTTTTTCAATATATGATACGATATGCTTTTAATATAAATATGGGTGCTTAGAACATCTTCAAAAGCTATATTATATTTTCATTTTTTTTCCTAAATTTAAAGATTTCTCTATTACCTCTCTTTTTTCTCTATATTAATTTTTTTTTTAGTATAACTGTTGAAACAAACTTTTTCCAAATCTTCAATTTTTTTAGAACTATTTAGCGGAGAATTTAGCATAAATAGCTATGCTGGAATAGTTATTTTAGATAATCATTTTTTTTTTAAATTCCTCCAAAAAAGTTATGCTAAACATTTGATAAAAATCTTCAAATACGAAGAAATCTTCCAAAACACAAAGACAAGTTATATTTTAATTATTTTTCATCAATGAGATATCTTGAAAATAATTGTTTTTCAAGAGAAATAAAGAAAATTATATTAAATATTTTAATAATATTAGAAGGGTACTCGCGCAATGTAACAAGATGTATCTCAATTTTAATGTTTCGTTTTATTTTTTGTCTTTATCGATGTTATAATACCGTTTTATATGGTTTTAAGAAATCGATAATATTTTTATCTTTGAATAAAAATATAAATTTAAAAATATCATAATCTTTTTTAAAAATATATAAAAGTTCTAGTTTTTTGTGTAATTTCTTTAATTCAATTTTTTTTATAATTTAATTTAGTGTTTAATAATGAAGTAGTTTATTTTTGATCTAATAATATAATTTTTTATAAAGATAATAATTACGTATTCTGTTATAACTCAATAATTATCCTAATTATATTTTAGATTTAAAATGAGAAGATTATCTTGTATTTGATTATGTTTATCTGTAGTTAGTTACATGAATTTAAACATAGAGATTTAATAAGTTGTACTTATGCACATTTTATTTGTAATCTTGAATTTTAAGTAATATACATCAATAAGCAGTACATCATGCGTAAAAATGGTTTTTAATAATTTTTGTCAAATGATTTATAATATAGTATAAATAATTAGTATTAAAATTGTTAATAAAGCAGATATTAGAGTTGTATATAACTAATTTTCTCTTAAAAGTGGAATGTAATGCACTGCATATTAAAACAGAAAAGCCATCGGCATCAGCTTCTTGCTGTGTCCTTTACATGTTAATTAACTCAAATATATTAACATGATCAATCTCATGAATCTTGGTGAGAGATAAGATTTAAAGATACATATTTGAAGGAAAATCCATAAGATGTTGATTTGAAGAAGATGAAGAAGTCATGGTTATCCTTCAATACTCCTCTTAATTGCCCACAATAATGATGGATTAATTGGTCATAAGTGTTCTTGATGATCTCCCATCTACAATCCTTTGACGCTGCGAGAGTTTTTAGAGGGAGAGATTTTTAGAGAATTTAGGGCAACATAACATTAAATGAATTGATAACTACCATATTTATAATTAATACACATGGACCAATATTGACCATCATAATAATTAGAGGACCTGCATATAAATGTGGGAATAATAATAAGAAATTAATCATGGATTAATAAACTTATATATAAAATGATATTAATAGTTTATGCCACATTATAAATAAATCTTACATCCTCCCACTTGGCTATATAACTATTTATATCAAATAAGTTGGCCACTTATTAATCCATTTAGGATATATTTCGTAAAAGCATTAAGACAAAAAAATGCAACCGTACATATCTTAAAAGATATAAGATCCCCATCAATTATACCTCAACATTCCACAAAATATAACTTGTGATTTTATGGTTATCATATCTGCTCCAAGAACAATTAATGTGATCTTTAAATTAGTAGAGCAAAATAAATAACATAATGTGAAAGATAGAGTTGTAAGCGTACCTTTAATAATGCATAGTAGTGCGTGACATTAATCGAGATTTCTTTTTAGGCCCATTCTTGCTACATGCTCAACACAAGTCTTAGGCGGTAATTCTTTGGTAAGTGAATTCGCCAACATGTCATTTGTATTAATGTACTCCACGATTTTGCAGTCTTTTTCCACTCTTTCTCGAACAAATAGATATTTACTGTCGAGATACAATCGAGCACCAGTTGAACTATTGCTGTTAGAGAAACTAACAGCAACATTATTGTCACAGTAAAGCCTTAGTGGTCTTGAAATGGTGTCAACAATTTTGAGCCCACTAATTAAGTTTTGTAATAACATAGCATGGCACGTAGTATGATAACATGCTACATATTCGGCCATCATAGTTGAAGTAGTGGTAAGCTCTTGTTTGCGACTCCTCCAAGATATAGGTCCACCTGAAAGCATGAATATGTACCCTGAAGTTGATTTTTTTGTCATCTGTGCATTTAGCAAAATCAGAATCCGAGTATCCCACGACCTACATAAGATATGACCTTCTATAAGTGAGCATGTACTCCTTAGTTCCTTGTAAGTAACGTAGCACTTTCTTGGCTACTTTCCAATGTCTAGTCCCAGGTTTGATTGATAGCGACCAAGCATACCAGTGACATACACAATATCAGGTCGGGTACAGACTTGGGCATACATTAAGCTCCCAACAACTGAAGCATATGGAATAAGCCTCATTTGTTCACGTTTGGCTTCAGTATTGGGGCATTGATAAGAGCCAAATTTGTCACCTTTTACAACAGGGGCAATGGTAGGAGCACAATTTTGCATGTTGTATTTATTAAGGATCCTATTTATATATGCCTTTTGAGACAATCCTAACGTTCCATTTTCTCTATCTCGATGAATTTCAATGCCAATCACGTAAGAGGCTTCACCGAGATCTTTAATGTCAAAGTTATTTGATAGGATACGTTTAGTCTCAAACAGCATGTCCTTGCTATTGCTAGCAATAAGTATATCATCTACATATAAAACCAATATTGTGAATTTTCTCCCACTATTCTTAAAGTATATACACTGATCTACTGAGTTTTTAGTGAAGTTAAATCGTTTCATAACCTCATCAAATTTTAAGTACCATTGTCGTGAAGCTTGCTTCAACCCATAAATTGACTTTTTTAATTTACATACGAGATGTTCGTTACACTTGTCCTTAAAATCTTCGGGTTGTGCCATGCATACATCTTCATATAGGTCACCATTTAGGAAGACGGTCTTGACATCCATTTGATGTAGTTCTAAGTCAAAGTGAGCTACAAGTGCCAAGACAATTCTTAATGATTCCTTTCTCGATACATGTGAGAAAGTTTCTTTATAGTCAATGCCTTTCTTTTGAGTAAAGCCCTTAGCCACTAGTCGAGTTTTATAACGTTCGACGTTTCCATTTGGGTCTAATTTTGTCTTAAAGACCCACTTGCAACCAACAGCTTTAGCACCCTTAGGTAATTATGCAAGTTCCCAAACGTCGTTTGTATGCATGGAGTTTAACTATTCTTTTATGGCTTCAATCCACTAATGTGAACAATCACTACTTATGGCTTCAATATATGAGGTTGGATCTTCAATTTTGACCTAAATCATAGTCAACCTAATTCAAGTAGGTGATGAAGTCATCATAATTTATGGGTCGTCTTTGTCTTTGTGACTTTCTCAATGGTTGTTGAGCTTCTTCAACAACCTCGTCACTATGTGGAATTTCATGATGCAATGTGTTGGTCCCGTAAGGGTCTACAAGAATAGAAACATTTTGTAGAAGGGGAGGGGATGAATACAAACATAGTATTTTCAAATTTAAAATATATATTGATAGAGAAGATCAATACAGATTTTACAAGACTGTTTGMGGAAAGATAAGGTAAAGAAAACCTATCTAAACAATCTTTGGTTATACACAGATCTTTAGCAATTACAAGAAAAGAGATTGCTAAAAAGAATATATTTTACTTAAGCTAGAAGATGCTTGAAGTAAGAAGAGGATTGCAGAGAGATGCGTGCACTCTACAAAGAGAAGAAACACTTCTATTTATATCCACTGTATTTGTAAGACCCGAATTTTAAAAACACATTCTCGTTAACTTACCCGAATTGTACCGTACTTATATAACGGTCGATAATTGTTAAAGGGTTAAAACCGTCAAATTACTAAACTTATTATAATTATAATATATATATATATATATATATATATATGTAAAGTAAAAAAAAAATAAAAAAAATAAACCATCGTTGCATCT
>NW_020202840.1:0-20658 GCF_001531365.2 Cynara cardunculus var. scolymus
TAATACTTACCCGATAAGCGTTTAACGGTAAAATTCAACTCTATCACTTGTTTATGGGATAAGATTTTAGTCTACTAAAACGACATCGTATGTAAGAATTTACCCGGTAAGCGTTATCGCCATCACTTACCGGATAAAATTCTCGGTCTTTGCCTTCGCTCTTACCAGGTAAGATTCTTGATCCTTGTCATATTCATCCAGTAAGGAAACATGACTTAGTAAGCGTTTACTCGGGTAAGCATTTGGCAAACGGCACCTTAATGTACTCTTATCAATACACGAAATAATATGACACGTAATTGGGAGAAACTAGTCTAAGATACAAGTTACTCATTCAATATTTGAATGAAAGATAATTTAAAAATATATTGCTGTAATAAAAAAAAATATTATATTATAATAAAGAAATTTATGAAAATATATTGTTATTTCATATATTTGATCTTATACTCTTAAAGTGTTCCACTCATCATCAATAAAATATAACCAATCTTGTCACTTGAATAGATTTAGGGGAGTGCTAATGGCACCCCCTTTCATGTCAGAATCAGGTCATTTCAAGCATTGAGAATGTAAAAAGCATACATTGATGTTGATGTGTGTGAGGAAGAAATTTATGGTAGGGGTGCATTAAGCAATGCATAGGGGTGCATTTAGCCCACCCCTAGATTTAAACTATCTCATGCACTTAAAACATTAATAAAAAATCCGATAAAGACAAATTATAAATAAATATGATTAGGGTTGGGTTCACGTGATACCAACTTGTTTTCGTGAGACTATTTTTTTACACTTGAAACTTCACAGAAAAATGTTGTATTTTGTAAAGGTAAAAAAAACTCAAACCTTCACAGTTTTGCTGTAAAGTTTCAAGTATAAAAAAATGGTCTCACGTAATCCCAGTTCTTATAAATATATATATATGCATAGGGTTGGGTTCACGCGAGACCAGTCTGTATTCATGAGACCCGTGAGACCACTCTTTTACACTTAAACTTCACAGCAAAAACACTGTGAAAGTAAAAAAATCCGAACCTTCACAGCAAAAACACTATGAAGGTTACAGCATTTTATTGTGAAGTTTCAAGTGTAAAAAAATGGTCTCACGGGTCTCATGAAAACAGGTTGATTTCACATGATCCCAAATATATATATATATATATATATATATATATATATATATATATATATATAACGTAGATGACCAATTACAACAAACACAATTGACGACATCCACAATTATCAGTATCCATCAAAACTAGTTGCATTCACATTGTGTAGCCTCCTGCTTCGGTGTGAAAGAATTGAAATCACGAACCATCAATTGATTCTTGACATTGACCTACTTGTTTTTACCTCATTAATTATTTTTAAATTGAAAATTTTCATGTCTCGGGTCTCGTCTTGGAGGTTATCGTTCATACGTCAACACCATCAATACGTTTGTCAAGATGTATTTTGTCATTATGATTAAATGTCTATGACAGAATTGGAGTTTATCGTGCACACTGACAAATAGTTGTTCATGGGAACCTGATTATGTTCCTACAAGAACCAGTTCTTAAGAGTTTTGGGTTATAAACTGGCTTTTCATCCTTCATACTTTTAGACGGGGTCGTTCCAATCTTTTTGTAGCCTCTATTACACCCGTACTAAAACTATAAATTAATAATAAACAAAATAAAATATAAAATTTTATATCATATTAAAATCCTATAAATTACAAAGTGAGAAGAAAATCAAAGAGTCGTTTTTGCTTTTGATCGGCATATTTTAAGATTAAATTGCCGCTTTTGATTTTGAAAAAGAATCAGATATGTTTTCTTTGAGGTGGATTCACATGTTGGACTATATGAATACAGGCCCCAAAACTGCACGTAAATTTGGGCCTCAAAGTTTTGTGGGCGCAGTTTAAAAACTAAGATTTAACATGTTAATAGACTGTCCTGCTCTTATCTTGCGTTAACGGTTAACCATTGTTGCTTCAGTCAACACGACCGATTTGGTTAACATCGATATGTTTACCTAGGGACTGATCTGATTGAAGGTGCTAACCCAAGCACCTACCTGGTCTTTTTTTTTTTTTTATTAACCTGGATATCCAACCCACTATGCGAGCCGACTAATCCCAGAACGACCATCTGCTTTGCAGATAGTCCGGAGTCACTGCATTTGAACCTCCGTAGCTACAAGGATTTTTATTTCTCGTTAGATTTGAACCTGAAACCTTCATGTACTTTTGACCTTTGGCTACCTGGTCTATATTATTATTTCACTACTAAGTCAATTTACCCGGTATGCTTTTTACACAAAAGTTTAGACCAAATCCAATAGATTATAAACAGAAATCAGCAATCACAATGTTCACATTAAACCCTAACTTAAAGCAAACACAATCCRGAAAGAAACAATACCAAACTAGCGTGATTATGTACAGATAGATTAACCAAGCCGAAACGTAGCTTGTTACATAGAACTYAAAACGACAGTACACCACATGGATCGAGTTTCATAGAACTCGAAGAACCGTACTCATAGAAGAGTCAGG
Organism: Cynara cardunculus var. scolymus; assembly: GCF_001531365.2. Lineage (NCBI taxonomy): Eukaryota > Viridiplantae > Streptophyta > Magnoliopsida > Asterales > Asteraceae > Cynara > Cynara cardunculus. Next base: position 2,549 of record NW_020202840.1, read on the forward strand.
TTATTGAGGAACTGCTGTTGAAGCTAATCGGTATTGGAATACCGTCTGATTTTTGATCTGCGTTTCTTGATTTCGATGAGTTTGTCGTGAACACACCACGGGAAACTCAGGAAGTGATCTCGTGTCATATCCTTATTGTATCGACCCCAGTAATCAGGATGATACGTGACATGATACCAAGCCGATGCTTTTGCATAAACATCGTCATTTTCAGCATCTGATTCTCCTCTTCCACTCCTAAACCATTTCCTAGCTTCCTTCCTCAAGGACTTCACGGCTAAACCGACCACTTCAGCATCGTTCCGCCTGTCGAAAGATCTCGACATTTTCATGATACTCCCACTGAGTAGTTCGGCTTCGGTCTTGATGCCGTAGTAATCCATCAGATTACCCAACTTGTAATCATATTCGGTTTTGAAATCAAATGCTTCATCGACGTATTCCTCAAAGCCGTGTACTTCCATTTCAGCATCATATGTTTGAAATGCCACGACCCTCGTAAACGGACTGACGGGACTATCTTGTGGAGAGATGTCTTTCACTCCCCGGAAGAGCTTCCCGATCACATTTTGTGATTCATACGTGGTTTTATTGGGCTTTTCCATGAAATCCGGATACTCCTTCACCCGGAGATTTGCCGGTATCACCGCGGGAACCCCGGTCTTTGGGAARTCCACAGCAATTGAGAACAGCTTTGCAAGCTCTACACAAGGTTCGGCCATTGCTTTCGTGGGTTCCCTGTCTGCAAAGACTGTGTGGGCATTCGCAATGATTCCTAAGCTGTCATTGACTATATAGTTCGTGAAATACTCTTCGACTTCCTGCAGTAGATAAAACAGAAACAAGATCCTAAAAAGACGAGCATTCATAAAACTTATTACAGAAACTTCCGAGTTAGAGAGCTGAGACATATCTAGTAAAGTATCTGCACCTCAATAGTAACATCGTGATCCAGTTCCATACTCGGTGCTGGAGTATAATCCATTGGTTCGATTTGCCTAGGCGGAATTAGATCAGGGTCCCAACAGACAAAGTAAATATCTCCATCCAAATCACTTCCTGAGCATTCATTTGGATGAGGCCTATAGTCATGCTCACATGTGGTTTTGGAAATATGTTAGCACAAGGCGAGCTGAGCATAATCATACAATATTACTGTGCAAAATATMCATAAAATAAAAATATATATCGACAGTCATTAAGAGATACTACTCCTGCAACTAGCATATCAAAATGATCATCGAGCTGCCGRTGAAAAGACTGCAAAGTGGAAGACCACCCCAAGAACTGAAGAAARYAACTTTCATCGATCATTCCAGAAGATACTGCCTTAACWTGAACATAAAGGGMAGCCACAATRAAACTAATGATCRATCGGTTCAAGTCCATATGCATTTCAAATAGTTTTCCTTAAGAGAATTGTATCTGTTCGTTGATATATAATTTGTTTTGTGGTATTCAAGGAAAYAAAAAAGTTCCCAYAATTGCTGAAGAGTTCWCTACTTMAATAAACCCAAATGCAGTCGGTATTCATAASAATGAGACARAGTTCTTTTTTTACCTSAAGTTATCCTGCAAAATTTTGAAGATAGATGCAAACAAAATATATTCAATGAAAATGCATAATGTTTAGGGTAATTTGACATGTAATTTACCTTTCAGGAAAAAAAAAATGTGGTTATTTGAATGAAGAAAACCATAATCAAGTTTACACAAARCCAAGCAGACCAAGAATGAGCGAAGGAGAATGCAGAAAAGAAGAATATGCATAATTTTACCTGTGTCCTTTCTGTGGAAAAACAACACAATCCACCATATGGCGCAATCGTGGAACGTCAACAGCCGTCAAGACTCGTACATCACCAGGATGCAAACATGGGTTTTTAGCAACCACGACTTTCCCAGTAACAATTCTGCAACTGTTTGAGCTGCCTCCACTGAAATCATCACCCAGAACCCTTCTTCTTGAACCAGAAAATTGYACAAATACTTCCCCATATTCAAGTGTTCGGGTTTCATCCAGGCATCCCATCATTGMTCTTCCCCTAGGAACAAATAYYCTCGTTTTAGTACGCAATTCCAACAACTTTGTTGCACGAAAAACTTGCAGCATCATTGAGAGAAATGGTTCAGCATTAGGCTTATATCCACACGCCAGCATTTCCTTGAGAATGTTGGTGTTCTCTCCAGGAGACATCAACTCTAATGCCTCTTCTGCCTTCATCGGCTCACTTAAGATAGCATTGAGTAGGTCTACTGCTTCTTTTTGCTTCTTCTCAAAGACGTGATCCCTAACCCCAAGGGTAGAAAGAAGAGTTATGAKCTGTCGATTCATATAGCAAGGTTGATACTTGCTTATTGCAAGAACATCTAACTTTGTGTTGTCTGAGTCAAACTTGCACATGCTCGTTCTCAAYGACAATTTCTTTGATGAGGTTGGATCTATAGCCACGACACCCTTGTATCCACCATAACGAATTTGAAAGGCGGATGGAATAAAGTCATAGCCACATTTAATGGAAACACTGCTAGCAAATTCAAGAGATATTTTCCCAATTCCATCAGAAAAAACATATTTGGTACCGCCTCTAACAACTTCTATATCAGGAATTTTTTCAACTTCATACGGTGCAACATTTAAGCTTTCCTTTGATGAACCAAAAGATTGACCAAGCCTAGCAGCATATTTGGCAACGTTTTTTATACTATTAAACTTGCCCATCCACTCCCTTATATCAGCAGCAGTAAGTATATTACTTGAAGCAAACATCCATGCGGAATTATCCCGTAACTGACTTGATGAGAAAGCAAGAAATTCGAACTTCTTACGGCCGATAACTATGCCATCCCTAAGAATTGACAAAATCCTTTTATAAATGCCAGTTCTGCTTTCCTCACTTCGATTAGTGGCACGAGGGRCCAAATCTGTTGAATACAGCTTCTCCAGTTCCTCATCAAGAAATGATACACGAAGAAAATCATCAATATATGTTGMAAAATTACGTAAAACACGATTAGACACATTAACCTCTGGCCCACAGAAATACACCTTTGATGGTGTAATTTGAACCCTCCTGACATATACAAGACCAGCATCTAATGAGATAGTCGRCSYCCTTAACCTATTGTTTCTTCTGTATTCCTGGGTTATCCACCTTACAGGATCATAAATACAATCTTTTTGATATAAGAGTTTATCCAGAACATRATCAATGGAGGCAATGTCTCTTCTTGCTGGATCCAACAACTCAAAGAAATTAGCATCAAGAACTGGCCCTGGGATGCAACCATGCTGAACCAAGGAGCAGACCTTAAAAATTATTTTATATGGCAGATTTGAACCCCGGGCAGGACCCACTGTCGGAACTAGATCCAAATTCTGAGAAAAACTATGACCAGTCACCAAGTTAAATGGAYGATTACTTTCTTCATAATATGGAAAGTAGCRACSAAGGTTTGGGATTTCAACACCATGGGAAAGCTCCAAACATAGATGAGAAGATTGTCCAATGGAGAAAGATGGAGAAAAGTCAGTTGCCCTAACCCACTGATCATCACGAATTTCCCTATAATCGTTCAAATTGTTGTCTTCAACTTTCTGAAAAATTCGAGGGGCACCATATAGCTACAAAATAATAGAGACCTTGATTCAGTCATTAATAAGTTTTAAAACAGCAGAAAAGAAAAAGAACTTTGCATCCAGATGTGAAACATATCACATTGATCTTAAGTACGTAACTCAAAATCTATACAATGTTGTTTGGCATACATTCTAATCATGCTAAAGTCATCTACTCGTCCCGCTTTCTTTTGATGGTGCCATATATCTAAAAATTAAGAAAACTAGTCATACCAATTGACATGATACAGAAGATAAAAGAGCGGGAAGAGGAACCAGAGGATACAGCTTTACCCAAAAAAAAAAAAGCAAAGGATACTAATACACCGAGTAAATATACACTTTGAAGGGCAGCAATAGCATCTATATGTTTCCCTTACAAAGCAATACTTTAGTTTATTAATACACTTGCAGCTTAGATGGTTAATATGATTAATCAAGAATCATTAACTTAAAGAAATTTTCAAGAAAATTTTTAAAGTAAGATATCTTAACAAATAATACAAAATGACAGATAAACACATTTCGATAGAGATGATTAAGACAATTGGAAGATTTTACTTCAATTGCATCATTTGTTGGGCTCTACTTACTCACCAGAAAGCATATTGCAGATATCAGCCATACAAAAGTTAATAGAATGTTTTTATGTATTAATGTGGTATCAGTTCTCAATCAACTAATCCACATTTGCACAAGAGCAGTCACATCCACATAATGGTTTGTGTAAGAGAGTTATTGATTTGACACTCGCTTTTAATCTAAGGCGTCAGTTGGAATGTGGTTGATAGCAATATGTTGCTTCCAACTTAATACCTGAAAATGAGTAGTAAATGCAATAACAAACCAAAAAAGACACAGGTACGTTACACACTAGAATTACACATTGGGAGGAAGCTATTGATCTTTGATTTCCATGTAGGAGCTTAACATGACCAGAACCTAACACTTTGTGATTCTCATTTTTCTTATAAACAGAGTAGCAGAACACAAAGATAAGAAGCTAAGAACCCATGAGAGGCTAGTATATCGAAGCTCTGTGGTGTACGACTCCATGACCAATTAGGAGCCCAAAAGCCTTTGCCTTCTTTCTAAGTACTATAGCATCAAGCCTCTAAGATCGTAAATTTAGAATTTTTTGGTGCAAGTGTGAAACTACCTAACAAGGTGACGGTAAGAAAAAGAAGATTAACCAGATAATGGGAGTATTAGATGGGAAAAAACTCTAAAACGTCAAAATGCTAAAACCTTCCAACTCACGAATAAGGGGCTTTATACCTTTGCAGTTTATAGGTCAATGCTTATATATTTTTTCCTGATCCATAAATAAACAATGATTAAAAAACAATCACCAATTATAAGGAAAAAGCGAAGCCATGGTGGCTTACCAGAGATTGTTTAACAAAATGTGAGATCTCCATGATTTTCTTTTCTCAATATCAGATTTTTCAAAAGAAGGTTTTGCTTTMTTTAGCATACTTACTACCCTATGTTGCATGGGTCTGGGTRTGCCGCTGCAGGTTMARGATTCAAGGAAACGTAGGTTATTCAGATAATAAAAAATGTGCATACAGCATGTGGGAAATATGTATCACTGGGTGTATATAGAGGGGTTTTGATATGATACTTCATGGTTCAAAAGAACCAAGGTTCCCAAAGGTTATGATATGTATTATTATCTAATTTGCTAATGCTTTTGAATTATCTTTTTATTGCCTGTTTCTCATTTTAATATTTTTTGTAATTCCTTGAACTAAACAAAACCATAAGGATGGAAATTCAAGATTTTCTTTTTAGTCCACACCCTTCCGGTGGCTTCTGTCTTCTAACTTTCTTTTTTATTTTCTACCCATGAGCACTCCAAAAACTAATAGAGGTGATTGTAATAACAATAACAACAGCAATAGCATTTGTAACACAAGCTCCTGAAAGGTTTCCATGTCTAACGATATAGGAAAGGACCTGAATAAAGTTCAGCCTGGGATTCTACTGTCTTCAAAACAACTAACTTTCGCTAGCAGCATAGTTAATTATATTGGAAGTGTTACCAACTGAGTATAAAAATCTCAAAATTCGTGACAATGTAACACTAGTATCCATAAGTAAAATGATCCACATGTAGACAAAAGATGGAGAAGACAAAGTGACAAAGACAAAGTGACAAAGTCACAACCTAAAACAGCTAATATATTTATGATGTAATTGTTATGCACAAACTATACATACGCAGTGCCATAATCTGACTAAATCATTTGAAAATGGAAAATGATAAATGGTTTACCAATGCAGAGCCAACTTTAGAATGAGCATGGAAGATTCTTTTTTTCAAGAAAGAACTCCATAATTCACTCAACAACATAGTCGGTCAATTAAACTAACCTGAATAACAAGAAAACTTGCAGCAAGGCCACGTGGACGATGTAGCTGCACTTGCCAGATATTATCATATGAGAGTTGCAGATTGTAAGAAGTGGTGGGATATGAAACATTAAAGTATAACCTCCTTAGTCCAAACCCAAATTTCACCATTGAATTTCTCATTTTACAGAGCACTTGCAAAGTCTCCTTTGAAACCTGGCAACCAAAATGAAGGGTTATACCATCCATGTCCAAGGCAAATTGCCTAGGCTTTTGAACAATGTCAGTATCCACTTCCCAAGCCTTCAAAAAAGATGAACCGTACCACAAACCCTTACGATTAGCCAGATCCAAAATGTAATCTACTTTTTCCCTGGTTGTAAATTGCACTTTCGCGTACGCTCTTGACCCTCCATTTGATTTTCTAACCTCTAGAGCAACAATTGTCCCCAGACCAGTATGTTGCTCCAGAGCTGCCTTGATTATATCTGCAGATACTAAATTGGGGAATCCATACACGTTTACTGTCATACCCATCTTACGGAGTTGTTTTAACTGCAATGTCGTTATACAACATATAATCAGCAACCACAATTAAATGAAACCATATCGTACTTGAAGAAAGGATAAATATTAAGCAATTTAAGCAAAAACACTTTCATCAATGAACTTGTTTGCATTAAACAACTCAAGGAAGCTTGTAAAGTTCCAATTACGTCACAGTCCATCCAAATTGGGATCACGGAACTTTCACTTACGCAACAACCGGGTGCACATCTAGTCATCTACTTCTCATTCATAAGCAAAATTCAATTTAATGGACATGTAAAAGCATACCAAACCAAACTGGCCCAGTAGATCCCAGGGTCTGGGAGAACTGTACAATCTCCATTCCAAATTTTGACATACCTCTTGACTCATGTTGCCAAATAGGTCGTTTTTAAGCCATAAACAAATAATATGTTTTTTTTATGGAATGATAAGATCTTAGATTTGTTCCTCGCAGTCACCCACCAATTCGAGTGCCCTCAGGGCCACTACAGGTTGTCTGCTTTTAACTTTAAGGCCGTGAGATTAGTAGTCAAGGTGACCACAAGCAGACCATGGCTATCCAACGTTTCTTCTACGAAGATAAAAGCATATAACTGACAAAAGAACGTAAAATTAAACAGCTTGTTTCCTAGGAACATAACAAGTAATAATATAAATATTTGCTAAAAATTTAATACTAACAATTATCACACACTCAAGTGGTAACAGTGGGTGAACCCATGACCATTTATCTAAAAGAAGGCATCGACGAACGTGATGACACATCTTGAGACATAAATCTACCAAACCTAAGAATCCGACACACATTTTACTAAATAAAAGCTGTTTCTCACTCTCATTAAATAAAAGCATATTTCTCTGTGAATCCATTCCCTAGCAACTCCAGAATTTTACTGGATCTAAACAATTTCACCGCTGATCACACATTTTACTAGCTAGACTTAGTTCCCACACCTACTAAGTTTTGTTTCATAAAAATCTCTGTAAATTCCTACTAACTTCATAAATTTACCACAACTCCAGTGATATGTAACAGTAGCAAAAAAAACGATGAATGGCAGAATCAAAATTATGCAACAAGAAATAGACCATGAAATTAATATAGAGTGGAAAAGAGGATCACCGGCTGGTGAAGATGGATGAAGCAATGATGATCGTCGTACAGCTTGAGCTTGGTTCAGTGGTTCACGGACGTTTATATGGATACCTTCAATGGAGAGAGGAATTTGATCGTCAATGCCAAGTCAATCCTCTAGTCTTTTTCTAGAACATTCCTTCCAATCGGGTTGTGACAACTCCTCATACTTCGTAACCTCTTCAATCTCGTACCGAAATTGGTGATACGAAAAATAATTAAGGGAGATACTTTATCCGAATACGAGACGATATGGAAATGCAATCGCATCAAAATATGAATGTTTGTTTTGTTTTTTCATTTTATTTTTTGGAATTTATCTATATTATATTATAAAGTATTTGATAAAAATTCTTATGGTGCGTTTGATACGCAGACAGGACAAGATAAGATAAGACAGGACAGGACGGAACAGGACAGGGTGGGACAGGACAAGACATGACAGCTGTTCAGCGTTTGGTAAGACATGATAGGACTGGACATAACTGGCTAAAATGATCAATTTACCCCCGTGAGTCAATCCTAGAATTCTAACCACCATGATCAAATTAATCTACCATAGCAATACAACCAGTCGATTAAACAGTTGATTCAAGCAAAAAAAACCTTAAATCGATTCAAACATAGCAATCGTATCTGTTCAACTAAATTCTCGCTGATCTGACTGAATCGCCATGAACGCCTCACCTTGGAAGCTCTCTGCAATTCTTCCTTCACAATCCCTGCTGTCAATTTGGTTTTTCTGCTTGTTTTTTGATTTCATCCGACCACAACACATGGGTTCTGCGATTGACCTTTTTTTGTACCCTGATCATTCTACCGCCATCATCACCACCGTGAGCGGCAGCGCGGGCGGGGGCATCGGCGGACCCTCTACCGCTACAACCTTAAAAACACCCAAAGTTGAGCCTAATCTCGAACCCCTTGACAAACCACTAGGTGTCTCACCTGAACCCGATAATTCCCGAAACCCTAACCCTCAATTTAGTTCGAGTGCACCACTAACTGACTCGAATTTTACAGTCGCACCACCCGGATTCGTCGAAAACAATGTTCATTCAGGATTCAATGCCGAATTGGCGAGTAACATTGAGGAAAACGACGAGTTACAAGTTATATATCCTGAAACAGCCGATGGAAAGGAACTTGTCGAGTAGAAACAACAGTCGCCGTCAACGGTCGCCGGTTGAGCGGTGGAAGCGATGGAGGAGAGGAGACACCGATTGATGAAGGAGACGGTGGAAGCGATGGAGGCAACGCTGTGAAGGGGAAGAAGGACAGTATGCGTATGAGGTTTTTGAGGGGAAAGTGGTAAAAAAATTATTGTTCTACTTAGTTCCAGGGGTAAAGGGTGGACTACCGTGTCCCACCCTTGTTCTAGTTAGTCCCACATAAAACCACACCAAACATAGGACAATTGTGGTCTGTCCTGTCCTGTCCCACCATGTCCAACGTACCAAACACACCCTTAAAAACCATTTTTTATATGTAAAGTACTGTTTATTAATGCATATTACTTAAAACTCAAGATTACAAGTAGATTGTGCGTAAGTACAACTTATTAAAGCTCCATATATTCGTGTAACTAACTGTAGATAAACATAATCAAATACAGTATAAACATTTCATTTTAAATATAAAAAATATAAAATATATTTAAAATAATTATTGAGTCGAACAGAATACTTAATTATTGTTTTTATAAAATTTATAATATTAAAACAAAAATAAATTATTTATTTCATTATTAAACTTAAATTAGATTATAATAAAAAAATAAATTAAAGAGATTAAACATAAAAATTGAGAACTTTTAAATAGWTGATTTGATATTAACATTGATATATTTTTGTTCAAATTTTTATGATAAAATAAAATCATTATTGATTTCTTAAAAACACATAAAATCGTATTATAACATCGACAGAGACAAATAATAAAATAGAACATTAAAATCGAGATGTGTCTCGCTACATTGTGCGAGTACTCTTCTAGTTTATATATAGTATTTGATAAAAAAAACTCTTAAAATCATTTTTTATGCATCAAATACTTTTTATTAATGTATATTACTTAAAACACAATTTATTAAAATTTCATTTTGAATTAGTGTAACTAACTGCAGATAAATATAATCAAATACAAGATAAACATCTTATTTTAAATATAAAAAATCTAAAATATAATTAGAATAATCATTAAGTTCTAACAAAATACTTAATTATTATTTTTATAAAAAATTATATTATTAAACGGAAAATAAATTACTTTGTTATTAAATCTATATTAAATTATAATAAAAAATTAAATTAAATAAATTACATAAAAAAATGTGAACTTCTAAATAGTTAATTTGATAATAATATCGATATATTTTTTAATCTTTTATAAAATATTCAAATTTATATTTTATTTAAATATAAAAACATTATCGTTTTATGAAAACCACCTAAAACCATGTTATAACATCAAGAGAGATAAAAAATAAGATGAAGCATTAAAATCAAAAAATTTCGCACCGCATTACGTAAGTATCATTCTGATTGTATCATAAAAAAATTAAGGTAAAAATCTATAAATAAAAAAAAAATAATTAATATATAATTTCTTAAATTTCAAATTTATATATAATAGGTGGATGCCTTCGATCCCTAATCAAAGGAAAACTAATTAAGGATTGTTTGGTTAATTTTTTATTAAGATTTATATGAATAAAGTTGTCTTTGGAGATTAAATTGTGTATATAAATTGGAAAGGTTTTTGTATAATATGATTTTTTTATAAATGAAATGAACGTGTTTTTTCGATAACTGAATAAGCCATTTTCTATGTCATTAAACCAAACAATCATATATGATTGACCGAATAAGTTATAAGTCTCGTCAAATTAATTAAGCAGCTAATAAGCATACCATTAAGCTACATAATAGTAAAATTGTTAAATATTTTTAAATATAGGATAATTATTAAAATTTAAGAGAATATTGTACATCATGATCTTTTTAAAAAAATATAAAAAAGTAAAATAAATTCTCTTTTTATACAAATATATATGAGTGAATTAGATCGGTGGTCCATATGATTTATCCAACTTTTAGACTTGGTCGCTAAGATTGGGGAAGAAGGAAGAAAATGACATTCTTAGACTTGGTCCCTAAGATAGGGGAGGAAGGAAAAAAAAGGACATTTTTGCCCCTCGGATGCAATGCACATGATATTACTTAATGGTAGTCAAACTAACCATATTAAATGAAGGGATCATGGGAGTTATAAAAATGAAAATTTGAAGACCACTAACCTAAATAAATTTTTATGGACTAAAGATATTAAAGATATGTTCTTTTTGGAAGACCACTATCTGATGTTCTCCTCACTGTATATCAAAGATATGTTTTTTTTATAACTAAGGTCTCCAGATCAATTTGTGCAAATCTCGATTAGTTTTATGTGAACCTGAAATGAAGATAACAGTAAAAATGATCTTCGACGACTTTGAGGGGACCCAAATTGAGACATAGTGAGAACAGCCCCCAAGCCTTGGCATTTATCTACCTTTTGAGTTGACACTCATGGTTTATTAAAGACTATTAGAAGGGTATTCACGCAATGCAACGAGATACATAAGGGTATTTGTCCAATGCAGAGTGATATATCTTGTTTATGAAGTTGAGAATTTAAATCTTCGATCCTAATTCATGATTTAATTTATTTTGTGCATCTYTTAAACTTTATTTTGTGGTCTTGTGTGATTTTAAGAGAGGAAGCAAGTACTTGATTGGTTATTCAATTTTATGTAGTATTCTACAAGTGTACTCAAGCAATACATCTCTATTTRTCTCTYTCATCGGTTTTATTTTAAATCAKTCATCTCTATTTTGTCTCTCTMAATTTTATTWTAAATCATTTATTGAGAATGTAAAAAGTAAATCTTTATGTTGATGTGTATGAGAAAAAAATAGTCAGTAAGGTTGCATTTAACAATATACAGGATTGTATTTAACTCACACTAAAAAGATGAGTGATCCTGCGAAAATAGAAGTTAAGCTGAGAAACATAAGAAAAAATATAGATCATTGATCACTTTTAATTTCAACCTCGACCCCTTGAATTGTGTTTATCATGGARATTGATYYGGTGYATCGCATTACTGTTGATCTTCAATTATCATTRATTTAAGAGTGAAATATCTTTTCACCATAACTTTCATTCTCACCGAAATACAATCCCATTAAAAATTTATATATTTATGATCCGTACATCTATATGTTTATCTTTTAATAGATAATAATATGAAAAAGGAAAAGGAAGAAAAAGGAACACTCATTGAATATATTCTACGAGTCCGGAACCTTTTTGGGAATTAATGGCCTCTTTTGTTACCTTTATGAYGATGAGCAGAGATTTGAAAAAGAAAGAAAGCCAACAGTTGTAACGTATTTACAATTATTTGATAATTCAATTAAATAACGTCTCACAATATTTTAACTTTTAAAACATGATTATATTTTTATAATAAAAAATTATTTGTCCTGTCGAACAAATTTAAATATAAAACTACCTCACATTAATCGTACTTGAAATATTTTTAATAAAAAAAAAGATGTCAATCACAGTTAAGTTTAGAGTGAATTATACTTTTGATTCTTACAGATAACTTAAAGGCTGGTTTGTTTTTCCTAACGATTGCTAAGTGACGATGTTAACTCCATCAACTCTGAGTGTTATTAAATTGAAAAATTATGGACCATCAATAAAGGTGGTTCGTTTTAAGGACCAAATCCAAAATGTGAGCAAACCATAAGGACTGGACCACCAATGTAATACACTCTGTCTTTTCTAAAGGTTAAATTTATAAATTAACGAGTCTTATTTTAAAAGGGGGTGAAAAATCTTCCTTGACTACATGAAAATTGAATGACGGTCACATTTTTATTAACTGTATCATAACAATGATAATACTTGTATCAATTTAAGCGAATACAATAAGACAAGAAACAAGGTAGAACTCTTCATAAAGATGGTCACTCTATTCTATTGGGTAAACGGCAGTGTATATTTTCTTCTCCACAAGCCCTAATTTCAATTGAGACCTGATGAGAGTGTTCGATTTGCTTTTATTTAATCAAGTTAGAAATAACGTTAGACAAACGTTTAGGTTGTTGAACTGCAATTGAAGTCAATCAAAATCAACATGAATGCACCATGGAAGATTCGGAACATGATTGTGTAGCATTTATGGATTGTAGCAACCTAGTAATGAGGATGATACATGACATGATAGATTGATAGCAGACTTTTACATAAACATCGTTACCTCCAATATCTAGTTCTCATATGCTCCTCCAAAACCGGTTCTTGGCTCCATTCCTCAAAGATTTGACGATTAAACCAACCACTTCAGCATCATTCCTCCTATCAGAAGATCTCGACGTTGGTCATGATACTACCATTAAGATCAACTGGTGACCAACTTGTTATCATATTCCATTTTGAAATCACATGCTTCACCAGCAAAGTCCTCAAAAACACTTGTTTCCACGGGAACATCATATGTCGAATGTATGCCTTGCCACATTCCTTTGGAAAGGGGATAACTAGGCGTTTTGTTGCGCTATGTCTTACACCTACAAGTATAACCTCTTGATTGCATTTTTGATTTAGAGTGACTTGGCCATGCTTTCCAATGAATTTTAGACACTTCTCAATGCATAGGTTTTGTTGGTATCTTTATCGGAAGACTAACATTTAGGAAACACGTGACAATTGATAACAAATTTGTAAGCTTTACACGAATTTCAACTTTCGCTTTGTTAGGTTCCTTTTGCAAAGACTATGTTGGCATTCAATAATCTTAGAACTTAAGAAGAATTTGGGAAACTCGTACTTCGCAGGACCTTTGGCTCATTGCATCATTTTTTTATTCCCCTGTCGGAGTGTTGAGTCATTTTGATTGTTGGTAACTTGTTGATAAGGCTATGGGTGGTCTTGGCTTCTTTTGTTTGGTTTAGTTCATATTAGTTTTGTTTTATGTTAGCTTGTTTCGGGATGGTTCTGCTGCTTGCAGAAGCACAAGGCGTATTTGTGTACGTTTTTTGGGTTTTTAATAAATTGTTTGCATTTCAAAATATTTTTTACTACAGTTGTTGTTTAGTATAATATAAGGCTCTAAATGACATGAAACATGGTTTAGTCTCAATCCTTATGAGTCACAACGAGATCATGATACTTTTTAAGGCGTGACATATGACGGAAAATTTTTGTATCACATATAGTATTATATATGTGTATATATATACATATATATATAGAGAGAGAGAGAGACTTGAGATTATGTATCAACTTTTTTACATTTAAAACTTCACAGTAGAACATTGTAAAAATAATCCTCATAGTGGTTTTGCTGTGAATGTTCGACTCTTTTTTACCTTTAAAATGTTTTGTTGTGAATTTCAAGTGTAAAAATACGATCACATATCTCAAGTATTTGGTCACAACAACCAACGTGATTTTTCCCCATGTATGATGTCCCATCCTGTAGTCAGCGCGTACCAAAAGCACCCTGAGGTAACCGACCTCCATCCATACGAAATCATGTCCAGCTTTGATCATATTTCCAGGTTATACTTCCGGATTCATCTCATGTTTTTGATGATTATACTTGCTGCAGCGAGCATTTCAGATCATTAGTTGTCTTTTTTGTAGGTAATCAAAGATTGAGTGATTGCGCTTCGTATGGACTGATTACTACGCGCCTAGAAGAGGTTTATTAATTTATGAACAAGTGCATGGATCATTGCTTGTTTCTGGTATCGCGTGTGTAGAAAGTGTATGTTTGATTATTTCGATCATTATTTAGGTTTTGTTTATATGACTTCAATGTCGTTGACAACCGTTTATTCAAGAGCCATGTTTGATTATGATGAAATCTTCCCCGCCGTTTCTTTATAGGTTGTTCATTACTTTTTCATAATTGTTACTCGCCAGATTCAGTCAGAGGCTTGATTAGAAAGTCTGGTTTCAGGTTCGTCATACCTGTTTGTTTAATATCACTATCTCGACATCATGAAATACTTTTGGTAAGTTGATTCCAATCCCATTATCCATACATTCTCTGGTATTCTTTGTCCTCCCTTAAACCCTAGTGGTTCCAGTCTCATTTGACTTTCCCTTCATTATGCTTTGCCAACACCACTAACGGTTCCCAGAATGTGACCAAACTTTGGATTTCACGATCAACATCTTTCAACGGATTTGACATTTGAGATTCAATTTGTCTAGAAATGGTAAAGTTTCGTTTGATTTGGTAGTGTCTTGCCCATTTTTTGTGGTTTAGCTTAAAATAGGCTAGTATTTTGTAGATTTGGTGGGCTGTTTTTCTGTGGTTCTGCTCCATTTACCATCATGAGGGCATCATCTCCTACCCTCAATCGACTCAAKCATCCATGTCCATGGGTYCACGACTACCTATATGCTACMTTGTCCATTGAGGAACATTAAGTGGCTAAAGGTTAACGGGGGGAGGGGTGGGGGAGTTTGGTATGCATTTTATTCTTTGATTGTGGTTTTCTTCCAATGGGTTTGAGCTTTTATTGTTTCAAATTGTCTAGATATGRCAGTTTCATTTAGTTTTGTGGCGTATTACCCATTTTGTGGTTTAGCTTAGAGTAGGCTACCATTTTTGTGGTTGCTCCAATTACCATCTTCGATGTGGAGCTTGCCTTACTAGGGGCACCAATCTTCTTCATTGATGCAAGTTAACAAGTGACTGTTTTATTCAACTCTCTTCATCGTTCTTTCTTTTGCATCCAATCATGTCCTATTTGGATCTAGATAGGAGGACATGCACTACCGAAACTCCCCAGCTTATTTGGTAAGGAAAAAACTGATGAGACAAACTTCCTACGTGAAGAATGTTAGAGGGAGCTACACCATGACAAATCTATAGAGGAGGATGGACGAATGAATTCAGGGAGGAAGTGAAGAATGTTTTTTTTTCCCGAAGGTGGTAAGGGAAAAAGGCTGATTGAATGTATATGACTTTAATTTATGAGTTGAAGGAATCAGCCCTTTGTTGGCCTATTAAGCCATTTATTAACATTTATGTATGGCCCTTCGCGTACTAAATAAGCTATACATGTTATAAATTCTGTTTGAAACTTTGSTAAACAATTACCTACCAGATGAATATAACAKATACCGATAATCTTTACGCGGGTCAATGATTGAGAGAGTCTTACCCGGTAAGTGAGGGATGTCTCTTACTCGTTAAGTACTTACCGCGTTCCAAACGCTTACCATCAATCCATTTTGATGGCAAGGAAAGTTACACAATAAGAAAAATAAGAGTAGTGACTCTTGCATTTGGTAAATGTCTTCTTAGTTAATGATTGTATAGTAGATATATTTGGTTATTTATGTGCATGGCAGAGATCGTGTTTTGCCTTGCATGTAAAAACCACAAACTCAAACGCATAAAAATATATAATACAAAAGACCAGGGAATACAAAGACGAGATTTAGAGATTCATTGATTTTTTTTCTCGAGACGTTAATCTATTATTATTTGAATAAAACTTAAACTTAAATCAGAAGTGTTGTAGTGTAGGTTGAAGAAAGTCAAAAAATCATGTTTTTAAACATGAACCCAACACTTGTAAGCAAATATATATTTTGAAAGGATTTTAAATACAAATCATGTTATTGTTACAAACCCTATAAAACAATAGGGGTGAGCATAGCAACCGGGTACCTGCCTTTGAAACCGGATCCGTTTTGGAACTGATGGTTCCTAAAATATAGAACCGATCGAGATTGGTTTCGGTTATCATCTTTTTGGAACCCTCAACCGCTGGGTATCTGTTGGGACCGGTTCCGGGATCGAGTATCCAGTTCCCCCACTGGATACCTAGAACCGGAAATGACGGGTACCCACTATTTTTTTTTATAAAAATTATTTTATATGCTTATTATATCAAAAAAATAAAAATGAAAGATATAATAGATTCTTGTTGCATGTAGCTATCATTCTTGTAGCATAAAAAGTAAGAGGTTGTTTACCAAATTTGTCTGTCTAGATAAATTGGTGCTATTGTTTACTCTTTTATCTGAATCAACAGTCTGAATGACAGAAATGACCGATTTACCCCCGATTATGATTATGCATTGTTTGATATATTGTTATTTATTTTTTAAGCCAAATGATCTGTCTAAAAACTTCATAAGCTTTTAGTCGAGATCCAGAGTAGCTTTTGTACTCCTTTTACCCTTTAGTTTTTCAACGGAACGTGGGATGAACAAGGTGTGGAAGACATGTGAGCTTGATCACTTGTTGTTTATTTTTTTAAGCCAAATGATATGTCTAAAAATAACAACCATGTCAAAGGAAAAACAACTTGTTGATCTTAACGACAAATATAACATTATTCCACTTGTTCCATGGTTCCATTTCTACAATGAACACGAGGAGGATAGTAGTGGTAGTAGAAACAAAAAAATCGAACCACATGGTTCCAAAACGAGAAGAAAGCAGAAGAAACAAAAGTCAAACCAGAAGGTTCTAGAAAACATAGACGATAGGAAATTAAATCGAACCAAATGGTTCCAGAACGAGAAGAAAGCAGAAGAAACAAAAGTCGAATAAGATGGTTCCAAAAAACATAGACAACAAGGAAATGAAATCGAACCAAAAGTCGAACCAATCGAAGAAACAAGGAAACAAGTTGAACCAGATAGATATCAAACCAACCATCAAAATGAAATCAAACCAAAAGTTGGAGAAGCATTCCCTTTGGAGAGCGAAAATTGAAGCACAAATGGACAAGCAAAGGGAATCATATGCATAGATGGAATCGTTGGGCTATGGTTTGTTTCCGTGTCTGGGTGTGTTTATTGAATAAGAGGGCAGGAGTGTGTTTTTTTTTTGCTTAATATGGACAACAGTAGAATTCCATCTGAGCGAATAAGTCTCATGTTCTCCGAATAAGCTCCAAGTAAACATATGTTTTTGGCTATGCAAATAAGCCTCTAAACCTATGAAGTCCATTAAGTCCTAAATAAACACTCCTTAAAGCTGTTTATGAAGAAGAGTACAAAAAAGGTTGGTGTCATCATTTCCTTTTTTCTGTAGTTCGTTGCTCGTATTTGCGAGTTGTTTACGAAAATAGTAGAGTTTATAAATTATTTGTAGTAAATAGGATACTTTAAATTTGTGTTGTAAAACTAGAATGGTATCAAATCAACATAAAAAATTTAAAATTATGTAAAATCACATTAAAAAAGAAAATTATAAATAAATGTACAAATAATTGTGTATAATTTTTTTTATCATATTATATTTTAATTTTTATAATATTATATTATATCTATACTATCTTATAAAACATTTGGCTAAAACTCTTAAAACTCTTAAAAACTCTTAAACCCGTTCATCTCTAAACGATTTCATCC
>NW_020202840.1:22823-25059 GCF_001531365.2 Cynara cardunculus var. scolymus
TGTATTTTGAATTATTTTACATAATCTGTGATCTTATATAGGTTTTGTCTTCTTAAAAATATAAAAATGATATCTAGGTTCGTTAGCCACGGACAGGTCTGACTCGTCTTATTGTTTCTAAAATTATCATAAAAATTTTGAAACGCGTTTTTATTTAAATTAATCAAATGAAATGGACGGTTGAGATTGAGTTGTATTGGTTACATAAATGTCAAAGATGGTATAATAACCAACCCCTCTCTCTCTCTCTCTCTCTATATATATATATATATATATATATTTATAAACATGCAACCCAATCGGCGTGCAACCCACACACACTGACCCTCCGTTCTCCAACGATAAACAAATCAAAAATCAAAAACAAAATAAATAAATCCATCCCACACCCCATGTTCATCCTCAACCACCATAAGCAGCGAAACTAATCCACACGTCCAGCGTGCCGAAGTAACTCTACAAGAAACCCACAACAACCAAAGCTCATCTACCAGAAAAAATGGTGGGGGTCAAATGTGCCCACCACCTTACAGAATATGTTTCAGCCTTCAACTTTGAGCTCCTCTGTTTGTTGTATGATGATGTGAAAAACCACTCAGAAAACCGTAAATAAGCTACCTGCTGATTAATATGTTTCAGCCTTCAACTTTGATTAATTGTTTCCTGGGTTTAGGTTTTACCTGAATAAAGAGCTAGTGGGTTTTGATGAAGTTGAACATGAAAAGAGGAGCGATAGAAGAAAGGTAAGGGTGAGGGCGGGGGCGGGGGCGGGGGCGGAATCAGAACAAGAGAGGGGTGCCACTAATTTATGTATTATTCCAAATGTTGCTATCTAGGATTAGGGAAAGGGAAATTCGTTTTTGTAGTTTTTATTTGTATATAATTATACGTTTCTGACATGACGAGATAAAGTGTATGAATACATTATGTTATTGGTTTTTTTCTTGTCTGTATTTCATCTTCTTTGTCTGGTAATTTAAAATAACGATACTCATGGTTATGTAATAATAGCGAGTCCAAAAAGGTTGAACCATTTGTGTAATAAGTTATTCACAAGTCTTGTCAAAGAACGTCCACGAGGCCTTGTAAACGAGCCCATCCCTTCCAAAAGAGAAGTGAGCTCAAAGGATCCGCATACTGTGACTCCACTTTATCTGAGCGAACGAAGTGAGAACCAGAGCTGAAGGAGCCAAGGCTATGAAAGTTTGCATTGAAAACACTTATAACATATCATATGTAAATCAACGGAACCAAAACATACCATGCCCTCAAATAAATATGGTCGATCATGCACCTAACTTGAAAGTGACATTTTAACGTTGTATAAGTTGAAATAATAATTTGATTTCAACACAAGTGAAAGAGCTCAATTCAAACTTAAATAAGAACATGTTTTCCTTATGAGGAAAAAAATAGACATTTCCAATAAATGTTGTGTTTTCTTGAAGTTGCCTTATCTTAGAATCTTCAAATTCAATGAACTTTGAGTGGACACCTTGTCTTGGTACATTTGTACCTTAATCTGAATATTTTTTTAATTCTCGTTTTATTTTCATTCAAAGTCTATTTTCACTTGGAAAAGATACAATAAAGAGATATATTTTGTAGTACGGCAAAAAAATTCACGTATATTTTAGGTGACAAGATCTATAATCATGGAGGGGTTCGTTTTTCATCATTATATTTGATTTGTTATTGTAAACAAATTATCGTTTCTTTGTAATGGAAATTTCAAACATGTGTTGAATGAAATTAAAAGGGTACGTTATATTTCAATAATAATTTTAAAAATCAGTAATATTTTTTGAACGATAGTTTTTTATTTATTTCGTTTTCGATCATACATATCGACTTGATTCAAATATTTGTGTTACTTCTACTTCCATAATAAAACTATTGAAAACCCTTATAAAGTATTTGACAAAAACTCTTAAAAATCATTCTTTATGCATGAAGTACTGTGTATTAATGCATATTACTTAAAATCTAAGATTACAAGTAAATTGTGCGTAAGTACAATTTATTAAAGTTCCAATTTTGAATTCATATAACTAAGTGCAGATAAACATAATCAAATAAAGATAAACATCTCATTTTGAATATAAAAAAATCTAAAATATAATTAGGATAATCATTGAGTTTTAACAGAATCATTATCTTTATAAAATTTATTGTTAAACAAAAAATAAATTACTTCACTATTTGACCTAAATTAAATTATAATAAAAATTGAATT
>NW_020202840.1:25149-26189 GCF_001531365.2 Cynara cardunculus var. scolymus
ATATATATATATATATATATATATATATATATATATATAGGGTTGGGTTCACATGAGACCAAAGATTTTCCGTGAAACCCGTAAGACCAATTTATGTTCATTGATTAACTTTATAAGCTAATGATCTAAAGTTGCACGGTGACAATTTTGTAATTATTGAGAACTCTCGTGGTGTTTATTATTGTTCAGATCTGACGATTGTAGATCTAATCCAATTGTTGATAATTGGTCTTACAAGTCTCACGAAAAACCATTGGTCTCACATGATCCCAAGTCTATATATATATATATATATATATATATATATATATATTTTCAAAATTTTATGATATCTTAAAATGTATTTTTATTCAAAAGTAAAAACATTATATTTTTCAAAACCATATAAACCGTATTATATCAACATAAACATTAAAAATGAAGATGTATCTCGTTGCATTGCACAAGTCTCCTTCTAGTACATTCTTTAAAATTTTCTCAACTCATTAATTTAAACCCGCCAATCAAATCCCACCATGACTTAAAATCTGTATTTTTTGGGTCGGTATCAGATTTCATAAAAACCAGTGGATTTTAAACCCATTCGCATGTTGTTTCGACTTATATTCGATCAAAGATTGATCTTGGTTATGTAATTTAAATATGATTTAAGAAACAACTTTTTTGAAAAAAAAATATAATGTGATACTTGTGGACTTATTTTTAATTTTCTTATTATATTAAAATWGGTCAAAACTTGTGAGTTCAATTAGCAGCTAATGATCCAATCAAACAAACACATGTTTTGATTTGGAGAATAATTTAATTTAAAGCGATATATTTTGACGATGTCTGATAAAAATTCAAATTATTATTATTTTATTGTTTCTAAAATTATCATAAAAATTTTGAAACGCGTTTTTATTYAAATTTAGTAACGAAGAACGTAAAAAAATACATATTTAAGTGTCTAAATAACGAAACCGAAATTTTGGTTTGTATGGTAATTAATGTTTCTAAGGAGGTTCGTATAATTAAGCTTTTAGAGGTGGATTAATCTG
>NW_020202841.1:0-1802 GCF_001531365.2 Cynara cardunculus var. scolymus
TTTTGGCCTAAGCTTCACATTTTTTGTATTTCAGTCTTGTAATTCATTTCTTCATTGTAATTCTTTCAGAGGATGATGTTTTACCACCTCTTGTAATTTCATTTCAATCAAGTCATGTTCTTGCACTTAAAGTTTAATTTTTACTTTTTCATACTTAGGGGGAGATTGTTAGCTCTCATTTCATTAAATGTAAAAGTATGGAAAAAGTATTACTGCAAGTGTTGACAGAAGATGATCTGTCACAGAAGACCACAGAGGACCAACAGCAGAAGATGCTCAAGCGTACAACTCTCAAGTGACATAACCTCTGTCGTGTCTCACAGAGGTTCTGGAAACTGGTCATCTGCAAAGACAATGCTACAAGACAAAGACGACAAAACCTCTGTCGTGTCTCACAGAGGTTCTGGAAGATATCCTCTACGTCAATGTACTTTCAAGTTATATCCAGCAGAGCCTCTGTGATGTCCCACAGAGGGTCTGCAGCCTGTCTTCTGTGTAGATCTTCTTTAGTTGTTTTATTTAGGTTTATTAGCTGCTCGTGCTTATCACGTGTTCTTGTCTGTAATATGTTTTGATCGAACAGATTAGATTAATTTACTTTAGGTCATGTCAGAAAAATGGTTACTTGCTTGTATAAATAGCAGCGTAGACCCTTGTATTTCAGCGTGCTTCAGTATTGTAATTGTTAACATTTTCATTCTATTGAAAATCATTTGAAGCTCTCTCTTGTGTTCATCAATCTTCATCACTGTGTTCTTATTAGTTTCTACTTTGGTTGATTCTTATCTTTTCCGCTGCATCATCACTGTCAAACAGATCATCCAAGTAAGTAATTAATACCAAGAAACCGAGTTAATCGATCCGACATTGATCATATTCTTTCTACCTTGATGTTCATCATGATCTATGAAGATTATATCATGTTTGTATGAAATCTGGACTCCTCAATATATGATAAAATAATATGTGAGAATATTATTATAATCCAAACCTTCATGGTTAAGAAAGGTTGATTATAAAACATTATCTTTCCACCGCCTAATGATTTTATATTGAAAGATATTCATCACCGCCTCATCCTAAGTATAAAAGAAAAAGGATAAAGTAAAAACCTTATCAGTTCATTATTTTGCAAAATATAAAGGCGGCGAAAGCATTCTTAGAAAGTGTTCTTGAAAAATATTCTTGAAAAATATTGCTGTTTAAAGATTCTGTGATTTGCTGCGTGGTAATCTGCAGAATCTGTTATTTTAAGGTGAGTTTTAAACTACCGTCGATTATAAATTGTGAGTTTTATCTACTGTTTGATTCTATAAATACTAGAATATTGATGGGTTTAAATTTAAAAGAATCCAGTAGAACTGTTTTAAACGGTTTTTGTAACACCCCCAAACACCACATTTGCATAGAACACATATTTCATTACATAGAAACATAGATTACACCATAAGGCCCCACTAATACAAGGATTACTATATGTACAGAATCTACATATAAAAATTTCCAAAACAAATCATGTACTATTACATGTGATATAACATGTATCTTCAAAAGCAGACAACAGGTTAGCAAAATAATCACATTTTCCCTTTCCTTTTAATATCCCCAGACCCCGCTATTCCTGCATTGCATAATTTAAAACAGAAAATGAGGGTTAGACCGGATGGGTCTAGTGAGTAAATCTCTTCTTTGCAAATGCAGGGTGACGAACACCAAAATATGATAATATAATTTCGTTTAGAAATCTTCTGCAGTACAAATAAATGATGTAGTTCACAATATTATGCAAAATAGAGTAAACC